>NC_022027.1:17775288-17793841 GCF_000317375.1 Microtus ochrogaster
GGCGGGGAGGAGCCAGAAATCCTTAATAAATAAATAAATTAAAAAAAATAAAATGTAAAATGCATATGAATCCATTTCTCAATGTATTTTTTGCAAAGAAATTCACTCTTACAGTATGATTGATATTATTCCCATACAGATGAACAACACTTTATGGAATTAAATTACAAAATAAATAATAATAGTACCTAAAATGTATGAGTGTCTACATAAAAGCAACTTTTAATACCATTCATGTATTCTTTTTTGTAAGATAATATCCAATATGAATTTTTAATGGGAATCTTAAGAGAATATTGTTTTAGAAAATTAAGAAGAGTGTTGGTGGAATGTAATAAAATCAAGCACTTTCACTTTTTTTTAAAAGATTTATTTACTTATTATGTATACAGCATTCTGTCTGCATGGATGTCTGCACGCCAGAAGAGGGCACCAGATCTCATTACAGATGGTTGTGAGCCACCATGTGGTTGCTGGGAATTGAACTCAGGACCTTTCGAAGAGCAGCCAGTGCTCTTAACCTCTGAGCCATGTCTCCAGCCCCCTCACTTTTTTATTAAGATGAATTTCCATTAATGGAAAACATGTCTCAACTCACGTTTGCTTATTTCACAAAATTCCAGCAATATCAATATTTGCAGATCTTGCTGCACTAATTATTCTTTTAACATGTGTCCATCCGATAGCTCTTTATACATCATACTTCTCAGATAAGCTTTCAAGGATATTGTGATTACATCCTGAGAAGGCTAGCATTAGAAAAAGTAGGAAATCATACCTCCTGGAATCCTTATTTGTATATAGATATCTGAGGGTTAAGAATATAAATGATTTTCTACTGCTAGTCTGCATGACAATATAGATTTTGTAACATAAATTAGCCAGAAATGTCTTAACAGAATGAGCTGTTTAATAGCAAATACGATAGAAGACATCACCATGTATTTGTCCTTAGAATCTTCCCAATAATAAGACTTTAATCTGTACAATTCTTGATACAATCCCACAGCCCTCTTCTGTTTTTGCACATATGATGATACTTAAGAACTTGATGCTTTTCTTTTTCCTACTCCAAACTTTCCAATAATTTCAAGTTCTATCTTTTTCCATTCCTCACGTTGAATGACTTTTGTCATTTATACATTTTCATCTCATTTGGAAGAATTTGTATGACTCTAAAACATAATATTCCTATCAGTACTAATATATCAAATAAACTACCATTGTGTCTTTTCCTCGGACTGTGCCTTGAAAACAGACTATACCTTCACTGCATCTTGTGTGCTTGTGATATCCAAGTATGTGAAAGCATGCAACTGTTCTCAGAGAAATGTTAGAATATTAAGAAGTTATAACTTGCTTTAACATACTTTCCAAATCACAAAATTCATTTCATGTTGTAACCTGCCAGCTCCTCAGGACAGTGCACTGCAATATTTACTTGTTATACCCAGGACTTTCCTTGTGTGTATCAAGAGGTGAAGGAGTCAAAAGAGGTAGCTTTTAAAAAGTCCCTGATTGAAAAAGGCTGCTGCTGATTAGAAAATGGGCAGCATTTAACCACATTGGTACAATTGGTATAATGTGCCTGCCAGTGACCTAGCCAGTTATATTGCTCTCTGCCTCTGAATCCCATGCCCATAGCGGCATGGTAGCCATTTGAACTAGTAAATAAACACATTTCCCCAAACTGTCAAAACTGGGGATTTCAAGGCTGTACACCAATTTCCCTTTGCAAGGTGTTTCGCTCATTATGCTCCCTGACCTTATTTCCACTGTGTTAGTTTATATTGCTCTCTGCATGAGGAGTCTAAGTAGAGCTGAATTCCACTGGGCATTCTGATTACAATATTCCTGCATATGTGCAACTTTTTAGGAGAAAACAGATTACCATGATTCTAAAAAAAGAAAAGTGTTTTATTGGGGTCTTTGATAGGAATTTTGTAGTTTTCATTCAGTTATGGTTTTCTCAATCTAAATTACAATATTTGTGGCAAATATTCTGTGATGCAGAGACAAATTCAAGCATTCGCTTCATGAAAGTCAGAAGGAAAAATAATCAGAAGTTCCGAGTTAAGAAGAGTTCCTCCCCCACTATTTATATTTGGTTCGATGTTGGAAAAGTCACACACCACTTTTTACCCTCCAGTTCTCCTGCTAAACGTGGATTCTAATTAGATACAGATAACTGTCAGTATCAAGAGAGGGAATAGATGTAAATGTGCCTTTTTATATTCAAGGATGTATATAAATTTCACAACATAAAATTATATATGCGCATTGTCATCACTCCTGCTAAATCCTCTTCAGGTGTTGACCTGCTGACTTTGAAGGCAGCTTCAGAATTTAATTAAGCTCATCTGACATCTAGTTTTGCCTGTTTTGCAAGGAGACCTTGTGGGTGACATTGGTGAACTCACAGTAACCTCAATGGATTCTGCCTTTCAACTTCAGAATCAAGGTTCTGGGAAGCAGCTATGCTCAGAGTAACTTGGTGAATGCACGCTATTTTCCTTTTATCACTCTTCGTTTTATTTTGATTTGGTTTGATTCCATCTATCACTCTAATGTCAAGCCATCTTTTACTACTGCCTGTGATCTATTGTTTGTCATTTTCTGAAGAATCTGTCATTCCCTTTATAATATAACCGTCAATTGGAAAACTAGTAAAAATGCTGAGCCAATCCTAAACTATGAAATAAAAAATTCTGCAGCCCAATACAAGGATCACTCACCTATGTGCTGGACATTTCAAAATTGATTCATCATTTATCAAAAACTCTTTGCCCTAGTGAAAAGCATACATAATCAACTGTCCACAACAATTTATGCTTCTGATATATACATGTGAATCTGAATGATGGTTACAAATAAAAACCCATCCTTCCTCAAGCCTTTTTTTATATAGCACACTTCTTACCTCTTCAGTTGGCAACATCACATAATTATTTGTTAAGCCATAAGCATACAGTCAACTCCCATGTTAAGTGCATCCTGTTACTATCTCAGCAATTGATTTCTACTCTGTAATTTGGTTGACTTCTGGTATATTAGTAGCTTATTTTTTGCTTGTTCTATTTTTTTCACTTTTTCTTTGTCATTTTTTATTAAATCCACACTGACTTCCCTCATGTTGTTCTTTCCCAGGAATATTTTACATGTACAAATCTGATCATGTCACTCTACATATTTAAAAAAAATCAATGACTATTTGTGACTCATAATTGTGTACAGGTCAACATCTAGAAACATTTGAACTCTGGATTGTCTCACCTCCAAGTTCTCATACTTTTAATTAATTTAAAATTATATCCTTTTTTTTCTATGTGGGGATATGTGTTTATGGACGTGAATACTCATGGAGTCGACGGGAGGGTATCAGATTCCCTGGAACTGAAAATATGGTCAGTTGTAAGTTGTTCTGCATGTGTGTGGGTACTGTGAACTGAACCCTTGTGCTCCATATGGGCAACAAGTACTCTTAGTCACTGGGACATCTTTCCAGCCTCTCCATCACTGTACCCTTCATCAATTATCCTCTTGCTTTTCAGGTTTCCTCATGACTTTCATTTGTCTGAAATAATGAAGACATTATTTGCCCACAGTTAGGTTAATTCTTTAAAACTTGAAGTCATTTTTCTCTACCTTGCCATCCTTGCCACTCTTCTCTTCCTTCGGTCATCGCCAAGAGTTCTAGGAAACATTATTAGCGCTTACTCCCTTCTTATTGAGCTATTCACTTACAAAAGTATCATATTATATTTATGGAAGGCACTGTTCTTGAATGGTAAAGATACTATTCTTGTTTATTTTTTGTCATCTCTACGCATATAGTTGTATATCAGAAGCAGAACATCAGTTGAGTAAATTACATCTGTAAGTTTGCCTATAGATAAAATGTTCTGTGTTTGTTTGTTTACTGATTACAACAAAGGAGCCAAACTCACTGTGGGTAGTCTTGGGCTGTGTAAGAAAGGAGCCTGAGAACATCATAAGAAGCATGTCAATAAGATGTCTTCTGCTTTAGTTCTTGCCTCCATGAATTTCCTGACAGAGTGTGATCTGAAATTTGTAAGATGAAGTAACCTTTATCCGACTCAACTTGCTTTTGGTCATGGTGTTTTCTCACAATGATAAAAACCTAAGACACATACCTTTTGACCAAGAAACAACACTTTCCAAGTGAAATTTAGATTCCAATGAATGAATAATAAACCATACTTATAGGATATAATATAAGAACATTAAATCCTCAAGCATTAAACTTATATAAGTTGAGCATTTTTAGGAAAAGCTGAGACTAAATGGAAATTTGTGAAACAGTTGGAACTACAAAGATGGGGGGAAAACTCTCAAAGTTTTATAGAAAATACTATATTTTAATATGAATTCAGTTTTTTCCTTATACATGAGGTATCTGATTGAGAACCCAAGTTGAACAATATTTAATCATCTCTTACCTCACTCATCACTCAGGTTTATACCAATATTTGTAGATTTGTTGCAAGGTCATTAGTAAAGTTCTTTTGTTGGTTTTTAAAAACTGTATTTAGTTCAGCTATTTTAGTTGACGTTTACGAATATTTTGTCTACATGTACATATGCGTATCACATGCATGACTGCTGTTCCAGGTCTGTTGCAAAAACAATATTTACTCTTAATTGCTTAGCCAGCTCCGCGGTGCTATGTGGCTTTTTTATTTAAAATGAGTGACTCAAAACGTCCATATGTAACCTCCAGCACTGAAGAATTAAAAAGGGTGTCTAATTTAATCATCTTTAAGTTTAAAAAGAAATAGCTTCCCTTCCCCCAAAAATAGAGATGTTTGTCTTTGCAATGAATTATCAGTAAAAGTCTTTTGTAGGTGGTCTTTGAGTCCCATTAATGTGGACTCTACCTAGGGAATTTTCTAGGAGGAGGAAAAAAATATGTGATTGGAAAAACACCAAAGTAGCCTTTTTTCTCCATTCAGGGTTTCATCTATAGCTTTTGAGACTTCCCTGGAACTAGCTAGCTCTTGTAGACCAGGCTGGCCACTAACTCATAGAGATCTGCCTTTCTCTGCCTCCTGAATGTGGGATTAAAGGCCTGCACCACCATGCCCAGCCCAAAGTTGCCATTTTTATGTGTTGTCTGGGTTTAGGTCAGCGACAGGTGTCAGGGAGATCAAGCTGAGAAAAAGCTTTGGCTATGTCGGAAGTGCAGACTTCTTAAATGGTAAGCCAGGGCAAAAGAACACCTGAAGAGTTTCAGTAAATTAATTGTTTTAATTAAAAGTAAACATTTTCTTCCTAGTTATTACTAATTGTACTGATCCTTTATAAACAAAAATGCATTCAATATGAGAACAAATATGCAACGGCTGTTATTGACATGTTTGCAACTTCGGCATTTATTCATGGCACTGGAGATTGTAGTCTCTCATTTGGAAAGCTATTGTGGCATCAGTCATTTAACTTTCTTGTTCTGGAGTTCCTATGCTTATCTCATTGATGTTTTTGAACAGGACAATACACAATTCCAAGCCAATTTTCTCTCTTGCATGATCATTGCAGCTTAGGAAAACACTTATCTTGAGCCAAGCAATTCTGGAGAAGTGTAACTATCTAAATTGGTCTGAATTTTCTTTCCTCTGTTCCTATACTTCTTCTGTTCCTATGCTTCAGTTCACAGTAACCTCCTTGTACAGGAAAATCATTGGACTCTCTTAAACAAATCAAATATATAACTCACAGAAATGTTTGAAGGCACAAGAATCCTAATTTTAAGACAAGCAAACACATAAACAGAGCACTTTAATAAGGTCTGATTTAGTAACTCAAATAAATGTTCCATTCCATGTCCTTCAGATTATCAGCTCAGGAAAAGTAGGCTCTAGTAATAAGGTAATTTGTTTGTCATGGCTGTCCTTTCAACGTGTTAATTCAAATATTTCTTTTCTAGCAAATGATGTGTGGTTTAAATCTTAGAGCTTCCAAGGTCACTATTAAGTATGAAAAATAGTCTCATTTTTAAGGTATCTATCATCCTATGTCTGCTTGAGATAATATATCCTCCATTATAGACATTTCTTTTCTTGGTCTAGCTAAACTCAAGATAACTATGTTGGGATAGAATATGTTTAGGATTATTCAATTTTCTAAATGTCTGCCCCATTTTTATTACCTGATTTTTTTCCCCACCAAGATCTTTGCTATTCTAAATATATGTGGCAAACTAAGAGAAATAGCAAAATTTTGGTGATGGATAAATTTGTTAACCAGTCTGTGGAATTCTCTCAGATATGAAAACACACATACACATATACACACACACACATATGCATACACACTCACTTACATATTTTCATGTACTACAGGTTTTCCTGGTAATAGGTATGTATGTAGTTGAGAATAGGCTTGAGCTATTGATTCTTTGTTTACCACCTCTCAAATGCTGGGATTTCTGGTTTGTACAATTGTTGTAAGAGGCTGCTTGTTTGTTCCCAGTTGCTGAGCCCCAAAATAACCACACAAAAATTGTATTAATAAAATCACAGCTTGGCCTTTTAGCTCTAGCTTCTTATTGACTGGCTCTTACATCTTAATTTAACCCATTTTTTTAGTAATATGTGTATGGACATGTCCTCTGGCTTACTAATAAGGTTCCAACCAGCATCTGTCTCTGGCAGGGCTATATGGCTTCTCCCTGACACTGCCTTTTTTTCTCCCAGCATTCAGTTTAGTTTTCCCCACATACCTCTATTCTGCCCTGTGCAGGCCCAAGATAGTTTCTTTATTAACCAATGGTATTAACAGCATACAGAAGAGAATCCCACATCACCTCCCCTTTTCTGTTTAAATAAAAAAGAAGGTTTTGACTTTACACAGAAAGCTTACATATAAAAACAGGTATCAAACAAGAATTACAGTTACAAGACATCTACATTATCTTTTATTATAACTAAGGAAAACTATAACTATCTACTCTTCAACTTCATCAAAGACTTTAGAAGGATATATTATTACCTAAGTAAACAGGAAATGCATTGTAAACAATTTCCAAAACTCAAGAATTGACAGAGATATCTTGCTGTCTGGACAGTCACCCATAGTTCTTCTGTAAAATTGAGACATCTATCTTCAGTGTATCAGCCTATAGTATCTGACAGACTTTTCCATGATGCAGGAAATTTCAAAGACTGTTCCAAATATATTGACAGTTCATCAGTCACTCTCTCCTGTGTTCTGCAGAATTTCTTGCAGACTCTTTCATGAAGCAAGAACCTTGAAGGACTGTCTCACCGTTAGTCAAGTTCACCAGTCATTTATCTGTAGGTCCTGCATGTCCAATTCACATAGCATAACATTACACAATCCAGACAAGAGCAGTTTCTTGCCCAGATAGCTAACCAGTGCCATAAGATCCTCATCAGTGCTCATTGTACTCTTGAAGTTGATTGGTGCTGCCAGGAGCAGATGTGTCTCATTATCATGAAAAGACCTAACCTCTTAAACCATTTTAAATTCCATATTCTGAAGATCTCTGAAAGCTTTGAAGAATACCTATTTAATTGAAATATATCTCTGTATATCTAGAAAACCTAACTAACAAGGCTAGGAGTTTGACTATTATAGATAATTATGTATTAACCTTTATTTCTTAATTACACATTACATCTTTAAATGAGTTGCACAAACATAATACCTTAATCAAGATAAAAATATACATATAACAAAAGTAAACTAAACTTGGAACAAAAAAACGAAAACCAAAACAAAGCAAAACCCCAAAAGAAAACCCCCCTCAAAAGGAAAAAAAAAATTAAAAAAAAACAATTAACAAAATTGGGGAAGGGTCCCCCCAAAATGGTTCCCGCCTTTTGGTGGGCAAAGGAACTTGGGGAAGGGTCAAAAAAAACCTTCAAGGGGTCCTGGGCCATCCAAACCAAATTAGTTTGAAGGGATCCCCACCAGTTCCATTTCTTCGTGGAAAGGAAAGAAACCTTTTTTTCCCAAAGCAACAAATCCTTAGACCCAAATTTTGAAGTCAAGAAACCTTTAAAATATATGTGTAGGTTTAACTTAGCAGCCAATACAATTAAATGTCTCTCTGTACTTAGCTCCTTGACAGTCAAACAATTTCAAGAAACACAATAGTATACATAATCCAGATTCTCTGTTTATATTCCATCTTTACATGGCTTATTTTTATTTACTCCTTTTTAACTATGACTGTCTGTACTCTGTCTCTTTAAAGACTTTGTTTTATTTTTTTTATAAACCATTTACTTCTTTTTATGACTCCCTGTACTCTTTTTCTTCTTTCTCCTAAACCTACATACATTATTTAAACTCACTGTCTTTTTTAGAGGTCTTATATGTCTGAGTCTGTCCTATTGTGTATCTGTAATCCTTTTCTGTCCTAGAGAGCTTTCAAAATGGTAAGCAGATTGGTTACAGTGGCCCTGGGCACTGGCTCTGCCTCTCTCCCCCTTTCAAAATGGTGGAGATACCATAACCACCAGCTCTGGGACCACTAGGTAGAGCTGCGCTCACCACTTTAACTCTGAGAAGCAGCATGCAGCACATAAACCTTCTTTTTTCCCCCTGAGTAATAGCTAAATATGCCATGCAGCATAGTGCAAGGCCTGGAAATATCTCTGTGTATGGTGGCAGAAATCTGCCATGTTCTCTTGCCCATACATACCTAACAGACCCAATCCCACTGCCTACCCAGGCAGGGAACACTGAGGCCTGGGCATGGTCTCAGCTTGTTTCCTACAGACCGGAGTGAGCACATAAGCATCCAGACAGAAATGGGTGGCAGGCAGCAACCCCTCAAAAGAGCCAGTGTTGTTCCTGTAAATAGCATGAACCAGAAAACTTTCCCTTAAAGAAACCGCAGTTTGCCAACATGAAAAACTACATCCACATAAAACCTGAAAAAGCTTGGGAAGAAATTCTAGACACAAATGAAGAGAGTTAAACACAGCTTCTTGGAAGCAGCATTTTCTCAGTTGAGCTCTGTTTGCTTCAGGAAAGTGCTTTTCAATTAAGAGAGGCTTCCTGACTCAGATTTAGGAAAAAAACAAAACAAAACAAAAACCTTGCAATTCTCTTATGAGGCCCCGCCACCAAACACTTCAATGGTTTTCATGAATAGCTGACAACATACTTCTTGGTTGTGGCAGGGACCTTGAATTTCCATAGAGTTCTGGCAATAAACGCTATGAGTACCTCTACCATGAAGCTAGACTCTCAGAAAGCTAAGGAACAGGGTGGATACAGCTGTCAAAGCCAAGGCATTAGTCCTAGCCATATCACTTAGTAAATTAAAGACTTATGTGGTCAGAAAAAGAGAGATATACAGTAAAGATAGATTCTGACAAAAAAAAAACCCTCTCAATGTTTTACACTGTGTTTAAAACTATATGCAGACACGGGAGAGAAAAGAAAAAAAGGATAAAGTCCTTAAAATATATATAGAGAGAGATTGAGTAGTTGGGTGTGGTGACAAACACCTTTAATCCCAGAACTTGAGAGGCAGAGGAACGTAGATCTCTTTGAGTTCAAGGACAGCCTGTTCTACAGAGTGAGTTCCAGAATAGCCAAAGATAAACAGAGAAACTTTGTCTCAAAAAACCAAAAATTAAAATTAAAGTAAAAGAAATTGAGTTTAAAATCAAGCCATTTAATGATGGAAAATACAAAGAGAATCTGGATACTGTATGTTATTGTGATGTCTTTGAATGGTTTGATGGCTGAGGAAGAAACAACATCTGCTGAAAGACACTTAATTACAACATACATATTTGAAGAATGCTTTGACTTCAAATTTTAAGTCAAAAGATATGTTACTTTGGAGAAATGTTTTGCTTTTGTTTCAGTTGAATTTTTGTTCAGTTGAATTTAGACATATTTCTTATTTTTAAGTATTTTATTACTTTTCATTGAAAGGAAGCCAGTATTTTGCATTTAGAGCACAACTATAAGTATAAATAATTGAAGCATAAAAATTAATACCTATTTTAAGTAGATCTTCATTTTATAAAAGTTCAAAATAATATACTGTAAAGCAAACAACTCTGAAGCTTTTATTTCTTTCATACAAGTATATAATAGCAAAAAAATACAAATACTTACTGACCTTCCCCAAAATGATTTGAGATAAAAAATTCTATTTTGGCCATTCTTCTGCTTTTAGACACTAGAGTTTAATATGATACAAGGGATTTTTTGAATTAATACATTCAGATATTATGAAACACTTTTCTTCATGTTAAAGTCAGGACAATGTAAAAAAATAAAAATTAAATAGCATAAATAGGCAAGATTCTCAGTATTTGAATGGAGGAGAAATTCTGCTTGATAAAAATTAGAAATTACAAAATGAACTTCTCTGGGTTTGAACCACAATTGTGGAAATCTAAGAAAAAAGTGGTAGAAATGAATGCATATTTGAAGGCAATCACTCAGTGACAGAGAAGGTGATGTTATTTATATCAAAAACAATTTTGTTACTATTGATAATGAAGGAAAATAGAATATAAAATATTGATCCCAAAGATTTGGTTAAACGGCAAACGGATAGTACTTTCAATTTACTTTAAATAATTGAGAAACATATTTTGAAAGTAACAGTTCACTTTTTTATGTGTTTAAAACTATCAGAGTAATTATTAATTTTGCTACTTCCTCTTTTTAATAAAATAAGATAAAATAAAATGAAAATCATCACACTGACATTGGACAAGGTACACGTAAAGAAGGAAAGAGCCACAAAAGAAGGCACAGGAATCAGAAACACACTTATTCAAACATTGAGGAGTCCCATCAGAACACTAAACTGAAAGCTATATATACACAGAGGACGTGATGCAGAGGCATACAGGCCCTGTGCTTGCTGTGAGTTCATATAACTTTGCTCAGTTGATTTAGAGGGCCTGCTTTCCTGGTGTCTCCTGTCCTTTCTGGCTCTTAGACTCTTTCTGCTTTCTCTTTCCCTGGCATTTGAGAGGAGTGATTTGCTGCAGACATATCATTTTGTACTCTATATTCAAATGTCTCTCTTTCTCTGCTTGTCTGCCTGGAAGGTCTTTAAATTTTTCCTATCTTCTACAGGAGGAAGCTTTTCTGATCATGACTGAATAAGGCACTGATCTATAAGTATAGCATAATATCATCAAGAGCAATCTTCACTTTTATTTTTTTAAAACCAGTAGTATTTAGTTTTACCCTAAGTCTCTGGACTATCTAGTCTTACATTTTGGTCACCCAAGGCATTTCAGGTATGAGTTGTATCTCATGTAGTGGGCCTTAAGTCAAAGTGGATATTGATTGGTTACTCCCACAAGCTCTGTTCAGTCCTTGATTTAGCAGATTTTGCCAGCATGACAACAATGTAAATCAAAGGTTTTTTGCCTGCCTGTATTGGTGTTTACATTCCTCTTTATGTAACCTGCTGAGTATCTTCCTGTACCAAAGACACTAGAACTGAAGGGTTCTAGTACAGTCATAAACTCAATGGACACTTCATTAGGATCACCTTCATATGTTTTAAGAAGTTTTCACTTCACTGCATTTCCATATTGACCCTCAAATTCTCATCAGTTCTAGCTATGTCTCCAGACACTGCCTCCATAATCCCCATACTACTGTTATGGAGGAATAAAAATATCGGTCCCTTCATTTAAGACAATATCCAGGCAATCGAATACATTCTTACTTTTCCAAACTTAGAAAGATGGAGATAAAGGATTGGAGTGTCTAATCTTTATTGTTCAGGTGACTGGATTTACAGTCACCTGGAAGAAGACTCCATGCATGTTTGTAGTGGTAGTCCCAAGGAGATTTAATTTACAACAGAGGACAGACATAAGAGTGGATGAAAAAAAGCATGGTTTGGAGGACCAGAATGTTGAGTGGATTCCCTTTTTCATTTCTGCCAAGGTATGGGACAGCATCTTGTGTTCCTGTCTTTATACCCATCAACTGCCACGGTTGCTATCACAACTTCTAACACCATGATAGACTGTGTCTTCAAACAATTCACCAGAGGAAACCCTCCCTGCTTGAAGTTATCTATTATCGGGTATGCAATTGTAAATGCAACTAATACAAAGAGCACATAAATGCTTTTGAAGAATTATCATAGAAAAACTAATATTCTATTGATAGCGTGTTCTTATATTAACTCAGTGAAATGTTATATATTTTCAAAACAAGATAAACAATAAGACAATCTTTATTTTGATCAGACATGGAGACTGGATATATTACCATTTGCTGAATATATAGTATATAACTGATAAGAAGATTTAAGATTTAAAGAGAATATCCATGATCACACCAATTTCAAAGAATTTCAACTAAAAGATCAGAGAAAACCTTTAGCCTATCTCAAAATATACTTGTTCCTATAGTCATATCAAAGGGAGGATTGAAAGAATAATCTTAGCGAAAGGAAACTTTTGTTTTAAACAAAATGATTCAGCTAGGTGTGGTGGTACACACCTTTAACCCCTGTACTCAGGAGGCAGAGACAGTTGGATCTCTGATTTTCATGCCATCTTGGTTTACAGAATGTACTCCAGGACAGCTAGCGTTAAACAAGAGAAACCTTTTTTTTGGGGGGGGTGGTGGTGGAGTGGATTATTCAGTAGGTTGAAATAAGTGAAACAAAGACAGAAGGAAGTTAAATGTTACAGAATGACCAAGTCAATAAAATTGTCATTGAGAGTCTCTGGTTGAAAAAAAGTACGCGCCACTGTTTTCTTGCCATCATTAAGGAACACTTGTGTTAGTCAAATATCTTCAATTGATTAATGCTTTTGAGGTTATTGAAGCAGGCATTCCTAGAAGAGTTTCTAGCAAATTTGTCTTAAAAGATTTTCATAGCCCCGCAAGCTTAAGGTCTCGCGTAGCTGACAAGATTATGACAGGGGCAATTTTAAATTGTTAAAAAGCTTTCTTGTATCAGATCTCTCTCGGTGCTGATTTCAGCAAAAGAGGGGGAAATGTTCGTTATGTCAAACAGAATGTAAAATACAAAATATCAAACCAGATTCTGAGACTTTCTCATCCAAATATTCTCCTACCAAATGACAGGAATGTGTCAAAAGCAGAGGGAAGGGGGATAAAAAGCAAATGTTAGTTGATTTCAAACTGAGGAGGTAGTGACTGTTAAAAGGCTTTGCAATTTCACACAGTCTCCTTAATGTGTAACGATGTACATGATTTTGCATTAGCCAGGAAGATGACAGGAAAAGGAGTAATTTTTACTGCAAAAAAAAGTGATCTTTTCTTAGATGAGGCAGGTTTTACTCTTTGGTTTTCTATTTGATTCTGTGTTCCATGTAATGAAAGCAATGCAGCAAACAGAATGTATTTCCTGAGCACTTTCATTTGTGAGGTTTTGTTTTTCCCTCCTTGAATAGTGATGAGTAACTTTAGGTATTCACAAATGAGTTTAGGTACTAAATATTTATGATTGTTATATTAATAATAACAGGATAGAGGGAATAAAATAGCCAGTTTCTTTAATATAGCACTACTGAAAAAAAGTAAAATCTACCCTCTAAAGAAAATATAGTTTCGTTAAAATTGGCAATTAGAAACAAATGGTGAGAAGCAAAATATACTAATTAAAAACTAGGCAGGACATTTTTCCATTTCCTTACATTTTAGAGTACTGATTAAAAATGTTTAATTAGTACACACCATCAAACCTACTTCATACTGGGAATTTTTGAGCTTATAATTTTGTCTTTTTTTTTTTAAGAAAAGCCGGTGTTTAATGAAATCACCATTGAATTATAATGTATAATGATCATGCACATTTTTTATAGATGAACAATTATTACAAACATTCTTTTTAAACATCACATATTTCCACTCTTGTTCTATCACTTGATGATTACTAAAGACTTAATTTTGTTAAGTAATTTTTAAAAAAAATGTGGCTTCTCAGTCAGCCGCCATTGTCAGCCACAATCAGAGAGTCCGGTTTGATCACATGCTCATTTATTCTGGGTCCAGCTGGACTTGGTGAGCTCCCATTAGAATAGGAACACTGTCTCAGTTGGTGTACCAACCCCTCGTGGTCCTGACTTTCTTGCTTGTCTTCTCCCTCCTTCTGCCTTTCACCTGGACCTTGGGACCCTAATCTATATGGATGCACAGCTCCCTAGGCCTGGAGGGGGGCAAGGTTGGACTTCCCACAGGGCAGGGTTCCCTGCCCTCTCTCAAGCTGGGAGGGAGAGGGAGGAGGAGGTGTGGGGGAGCAGGAGAGGATTGGGAGGAGGGAAGGAAGTGTAAATAATTGAATGGAAAGAAAAAAAGGTGGAAATATTGTGTCTTTTTGCTATTAGAATACCTAACAGTGGGATTTATGATTACCATTGGTTATATTGTTTGTATAATGTTAATATCAAATACTCCTAATGAGTTATATATGTCATTCTGTGTCAGAGAAAAATACATCGCAGGTTGGCAGCACCCCAACAGAACTTTCTGACTTAGTAACTATTTACAGGGTGAGTAAAGTTTGGAGACTGAGCTTCAGCTGAACATGTGAGGTTTTGGGTTCAACCCCAAAATAGCTTTTAAAAAATCATTTTTTTATTCTCCATTCCCTCTGCTAGTTGTAAGTAGAGATCTGATTTATTTTAGCATTCAGCTGCACATTTAAAACTTCAGTTCTGAAGGATCTAGGGAAGTGGCATATGAGTGAGCGGCATTGACAACGGAAATAATTATGTGCCTGTAATTCAGGAAGCATGAGCTAACTATGCTTATGGAGTAGGTTCCTACTTTGTCATTTAACTTTGAAGGCTACAATCATGTCTCTCTGAGTAATAAGAGGGGACATCTGAGTCACAGAGATCTAAGTGAACCCTCCAATATTAACTGGTGAAACAGAGCCTGGGTTACCACTGTCTCCACATTCTATTTTCTTAGGAAACCTCATGTTTTTTTTGACACTTAGGAGTCTCTAAATTTAGTGACAATGGAAACCTCTTTTCCTCTTGCTGTGCTCACATCACTTTAATTTCAATAAAGGGACGAACAGATTCAGCATTTCACATTAAGTGGAAAGTGCATCCCCTGAACCTCCTGTCCCTAGGGATGCACTGCCCTCCCTTTAGCTGATGAGGCACCTGAGCATTAACAACAACATGAATAAAATGAAATGATCTAAGCAGAATCATTTGAGCTTCTTTATATAGTCAGGAGGGCAGCTATTTCTGTGATGGCCCAGCACTCTGGGGTTCACACCTTGGCTGTGACTGCCCATATGATTATGATTTGAACCTTCAGTTTGGCAGAGAGAAAGCATGTTCTGACCAGGACATGTGAAGAACGGAGGGTCATGCATTCAGCGTACTGGTGAATTATAAAATTTCAAAGCTGGGAGAGTTCTTAAAGGTCAGTGTCCTCCATGTCAACACTGTCTGACCCAATACAAAAAATAATCATTAGTCTCTCCATCACAGCTGAAAGAGGAAAAAAGGCCAATTTTCAGTGACCTGTTCATATTATTTTATTGAGGTAACTGTAACAGCCATTTCTCTTTTGTAGTCTAAGTTTAAAGGATTGCAAATGTTGAAAGAACAATTGCCTTTCATTACACAGATAGGTGTTACTGGTTTTGAGACAGTAGTGAGTGAGACATGAATCATAGCTGGAACTGGACCTGACTTTCACTTTCTTTAAATGCTGATGAATACTTTCTTCTTAGGGAGTCCAATATGGGCTCCTACTCAATCATGATAAAATTGGCTGTGCTGTTGTGAGATTTCTAGTATATGAAGTTTGCCATTATATTAAGATAAAACTGGTAGCAATGTTTTGAGCTTTCCATATATGAAGCTCCATTATTGCTATATTACCATATTGTTGTTTACCATTACCTATAGCCTAAGAGCACCATAGTGTCTGCCATCAACAAAGTCCAGTCACTGACTTGTGACTTAAGTTCTTACAGGCACATTTTGTGTTCTAATATAGTCTGGCTTCCATTAGTCTATGTGTTTTTTCCACATTGGATGAAGACAGAATGAAATAAGCTCTTCAAGAAGTGGAACTTCACTTTTCCCTGCTCCAGTCATGCTGACTGATAGAATTAACTCTGAAAGCCTCATTATCTCCTCGCTATCTTGTCTCACTTAAATTGTTGTCCATAAATCATATCTTATTTGTCAAGTTCAAGAATGTGCATGATGAACTAGACAAAATGGAGCAATAACCACCTTGGTAATTGACCTACTATTCATCTGTGTGTGATGCCTTTTCTAAGAGGAGCTATTCTCCTGCACCCCATCCTTCTCTGTTTCCCTTTCACTCACTACTTCTGATTTCAGTCCATTTCCTGGTCTTAACTTTCCAAATTGAAGAGAAGAAAGTCCTTCTTAATCTTCTTTACTATAAAGTGCTCGCTTTAAACTTTTCTTTGAGAATAAAAAAAAAAATGAGAGTTCAACCAATAAAGTATGCTAATAAATGTATACAGAAATTTTGACAAAAATGTCCTTCATTTTTAAATGTTTCCAAAATGTTTTCAATAGCATTCTTTCAATTCTTAGGGATATCCTTAATCTTAGCAGCTAAGAGGATATAATAGATATCTTCATAGTCTCTGAACACAATCTTTTAAACAGACCCCAATCTATTTAGGAATAAAAGTGGCATTTGAAAATGGTTGCAATGGCTTTACCTAGATTTTCTATCGTGTATCCATCCTTCTCCATGCACTTAAAGAAATGAACTGTCTAAATAGCTTAATGGCTTTTTGAGGCACTCCAATAAAACAGCAGTTCCTTTCTGTTATTTGATGTACTGAATTTATTTCTGCTCCAGTAGTTTAATGTTGAGTGTTACCTTTCTCCTAAATTGTTTTTATATTTGCATATATAACTTTATAGCTACCAGTCAAGTATATTTTGCACTATTAAAGAAATGGTTTCCTATTTAGTTTAGGAAATCTTTAAAAATGTTTTATTATCTTACTGTCTTTCTTCTAAGTCAAAGTTTATATTTACACTAAATAACTCATCTCTTCATTAATCCACTTATTATTATAGTTAATACCTCCAAAGAAATACTAGCCTTAGGTATCTTGTGATTAACAGTTCAAGGACCAAGAACTGCCCATAGTCCTACACATTCTGAACTTGCAAAATGTAGACCTTAGACATCATATGACCAACAGAAATACTTATGTGTTTTCTTAGCTCCTTGTCTCTTAGAGATTTCTTGTGTATTTACAACCTCACACTTTCATTTTTAAACTAAATAGTGAAGTTGCCTTCAAGATCTTGCCTAAATTTTCCAAATTTTCTCCATTCACCCCTTATGCTTTCATATGATTAAATACAAACCCTCTTTTCTTCAGTTACTCAATTTTTAAAAATCACTATATCTAGATTATTATGGTATTATGTTTCCATATACTTTATCTAAAACACTCCATAAATTGTTCATCATTTTTTGTGTAAAGAAGCTATACACATTACTTAATTTAATCCATAAACCAACTCTACTAGATAATACTTATCAAAGTCTGAACATAAAATGAGTTTAATGTGCTATATAAGTAAATACATCACCAATATATATTGTTAATATGTGACTGAGCTAGAATGTCAACATCGTGACTTACAATCTCATAAACACTTCACTGTAGTGTTTCCAGAAAGCAACATGGAGCTTTCTACGGCATTCTCACTGTTGTATATAATCACCATGGAGACATTCTAGAAAGCTACCTAAGAATAAATGATGGCACCCTTAAGTTTAAGAATTGAAAAGGAGACTTTTCAAAGGATGAAAGATTCAGTCTGAAAAGGTCGCCTTGATAATAGTACCAAACAGAGGAATACGACATCCCAGGATGACAGGACAGAATGAAGGCAGACATGAAGCCTAGTACAGAGCAAGGAATGCATTAATAATAGCACTACCTGAACATGAAATGTCAAATAATATGCTGCTCATGTGGCAGATGATTTGAAAATTGAGAGGAATTTCAATCAGAGCTCTGCTGCAAACTAAATTTTCGTGTATTTCATTAAGAAAGGTAGACCTGTGAACATGAATTTGGAGAGGAGTGAGTAGATTTGGAAAGGGAATAGAACAAAGGAGATGGTGTATAATCTCACATGGCTCCAATTTCACAGAGAGACTAAAACAACAAAATCTTTACCTCATTGCCTTTATCATCTGAGGGAAAAGAGGATTCATGTCAATCACTGCATAAAGTCAGTCACCCAGAAGACAGTTTTTAGAAGAAGATAAGTGGTAAGATGAAGTTTTGAGAATGGATGAGCATGAAATGATAATAAAATATAGGTGAATCCCAAAGTGTTTCTAAAATGCCTACATGTATCTTTAAAGGACTATAATGGGCTCAACATCCATTCATATTCATGGATGGAAAACCCAGGCATACCATAAAATATAATTGTTTAGTGATTGCCTTTAATTACCAGTGTCAATGTTGACTGCATTAATGCATTATTTTAATTGCACTTGTATTTACAAAACTTTAAAAAATATATACAAGAAGTCATTG
>NC_022027.1:17796006-17798167 GCF_000317375.1 Microtus ochrogaster
GTTAATACCTCCAAAGAAATACTTGCCTTAGGTATCTTGTGATTAGCAGTTCAAGGACCAAGAACTGCCCATAGTCCTACACATTCTGAACTTGCCTCCCAAGACTACCTATCTCCCTCTCTCACTGCCTAGCCTTAGTTTTCATTATTAAGTCCCCAGTACTTCAGCCTCAGGACGATGCTCCTGAAGCTACAGGGTTTATTTTTCAAGGGATATATGACACCCTAGGAAGTAAATATTAATGACTTATTTAAGGGGAAAAGAAGCATCTACACAAAGAGATGATAGGCTGCTATTCACCACCCTGAACTGGAGACATTGGGAACAGATGGGTTGCTGACAGTTCATTTCTGGGCACAACAGTTTATGACCCTGGGAACTTGCAGCTGGAGGTCACCTGGCAAGAAAATGAAGTATCTGCTTTGTGCCAGGACACACACACACACAAAGTGTGACTTGTATCTATGTTTTCACGGCTGACCATTTAGCATTGTGTAACTAATTAGAAAATTTTTTTCTTTGTAAAATCTATTTTTCCCACTTGCTTCATTCCTTAGTGGCATGGAGTTCTTTGGAAGTGGCCCTTGAGATTTCATGTCTGTTAGTGTTGTATCTCTAGGACATGCACTCTCAGTTCAGACAACCTGATATTCTAGTTCTTATCATCTATCTGTTGCACTCTCTAACATTTTTCTTGAGCCATGCAAGCATGAGTTGTGTCGTAGATGAATAAGTTAGAGATGGGTACAGTAGAACTATGTGTTCTCTGTATTTCCATCAGTTGTAGTATTCTTTTTTTATTCTCTGCTTCTCTTGCAAAGAATTTTTGTTGAGGAGTTAGACCTACACTTATTTGTAGGGTATTAGAATAAATATTTATCTTCCAGGTGACAGAAGCAACCAATAGTTCCACATATAAACATCATGGAAAGATAACCCTAAGTGTGTAATAAAAGTACCCGTAGCTTGTTAGTCAAAAGCTCCCTAGTTAGGCTTAAGGCTGGCTCAACAAGAGGGTAATTGTCCCTGACTCTTAAAACTCAGCCAACTACCCAGATAGTGAACTCATGGATTTTAAAGGAGAACCTACAAACACCATTTCTCCAAATCAGCATAATTCCTAGCTGCATTCTAAAAATATATTTTATACTTACATTTTATTAATAAATAACCTTCAAAGAAACAGAAATGTATTTGGGAAGGGAGGAACTGGACTCCTATTTTTCTCATTAGCTGATAGACTCCAGATTGTCATTTCTTTGGTAGTAGATAATATGTGCACTTGAAGCAGTACAGTGGTGGTAGGCTATCTAGGATTGAGGTCTAGTTAAAAGAAGATGAATGTGAAATGCAAAACATTTTATCTTATTTATTTTCAAAGAAAAACATTATGGTGTACTAAGTAGAATGTACTCTCGCATCTGGGGGCTACACTGTTACATCCGAGACATATTCAACATGACTATCTTTTATTTAAATGCCTGCAATGTATTTAGCATTTCAGTTAATACTGTGGTTGGAAAACAAGAAACAGAATATTTATTTTATTCTGCTTTCATTAGAGGACTTTCAGAAAAAAATCCTGCAAATTTGTAAATGGACTGCAAAGGCAACAATCAGCAGCTCAAGAGTCCCATCAATCTGATTTCATTCAACATTCTAACATGTCAATGAATATGGATGGTGAAGATCAGAGAGGAGATCTTCTTGCAATGTGAGTACATCAGAAAGCGGTCTAGTAATACTCAAACTCATATTTATATGAGCTTCAGATTTGGTACAGGAAGAATTGGAACATTTGGGTAAGGAAGATCTATAATTAAGTACTGCTGCTCAAAGTATGTCCTCATCACTGCTGTCTAGGTTCTGGACCTACAAAAGCCCGAAAGTCTTATGGCTGCTGGACCTTAAGATGATCAACCTGGTCATTACAGAATGGTTAATTCTGCTCCAGAATAATTGTCTTTACTGATTGGAATTCTCTCTTGTGTGGTTTTGTTCTTCCTAAAATCCAGAGTAACCACATCTTTTGAAAACTACCTAATCTCTTTATCTCCAATATCTTATTGCAAAATGTAGACCTTAGACATCATATGACCAACAGAAATACTTATGTGTTTTCTTAGCTCCTTGTCTCTTAGAGATTTCTTGTGTATTTACA
>NC_022027.1:17798595-17820377 GCF_000317375.1 Microtus ochrogaster
GGAGGGGGAGAAGGGTGGGAGGAGGGGGATAAGGGTGGGAGGAGGGGGAGGGAAATGGGAGGCTGGGAGGAGGCGGAAACTTGTTTTTTTTCCTTTTCTCAATAAAAAAAAGATAAAAAAAATGTACAAGTCAATGAATAAATTATTGAAAATATGTGGCATATATGGAACTCGTCTTGAAGTAGCTAATTCAGAGGGTTTTGAAATTCTTTATGTAGTAGGAAAGATGTAACAGAAATTTAATATGTCAAGGCAAATTGAATGCAGAAAAACAATTTTCTGATTGATTACTTGCAAAACAGCCTGTAAGAATATTTCTCAATGAGATTTAACTAATATCCCTAAGGTGTCTCTAAGAGTCTTAGCTGAAGATGGACCCTGAAGCTTATGGCTCTGCACCTGTCTTCTCACATTTACCAAAATACTAAAAGTCCAGAGCCACAGGCAAATCTCCTGGATCATCTAAAAGGGCTTTGTGTATCTCTCATGGGCACCTGGAACTACTGGGGAAAAAAACACAAGAATAGTGCATAATTAAGAGCTAAGTAAGACACCCGATAAACATAAAATATTCAAGGAGAGCTTTACCAACCAAACTACCCAATATAGGGAAAAGGGTCTTTGAGGCAGAAACTTTTGAGTTTTTAATGATGATACTTGGCTTTACCAAGTCAAATCTAAGTGAGTATCAACCTGATGGATGAGTACACATTACTGATGAGTAAACCTAAATACTACTTCAGTGGAAAATTGGAGGATTTTGAATTAAATGATAGTCTTTATTACATATCAGTTCGAAATATAATTTGGTGATATAAAGAGTACTGCATAAATAATAACATTTTCTAAATAAAATTATCAATATATGGATGTCTATAGGTAAAATATGCTCATATTTGCCTTATTATTATGTCCAATATAAACACAAATAATATAAAGAAACAAAATCATAAAGCACAATAAGGCTTTATGCATGTTGATTAATTTATCACTTCTGCCACACACACTCTGTACCATTGAGCAATTAATGCACACACCTCCTAAAAGTATACTCATATATTTATTTGCCTGTGTATGTGTGTAGAGGTCAATGTAGATGCACACCTGGGTGAGCATATGGATTTTCTTTCATTATTCATAGTTTAGACAACCGAATGGTCTTACAAGATGTATTATGTCCCAGCCTCCAAATCCTATAAATATTTTCTATAGCAGCAGGAGTTCCTGTTATTTATTGAACTCAGGTTCCTGCTTTATGCTTAAAAGTAAAGACAAAATACTGATCATATACATGCTGTAAAGATGATCACAAGAACTCTACAATGTGAAACTGAGATATAGAAAGCTTCTAGCCCTGTATTGAACACAGGTGAGAGTCAAATGCCTTCTGCCGTCTTGGAAAATAGATGGTGATTGTGAGCGAAGGGGGCCAGAAAAGCTCAGACAAACAAAAGCAAGCAAAACAAATCTTAGGCTGCTCTTTCTAATGTGAAAAAGAACAGAATGTTGTCAATATCTTCATGTTAGCTCAGTAAGAAAAATTTTTAATATGTATAAAATTCTTCACATCAAATAATACATTTGCAATTTTATTTCACTAAGTTTGCATTATCTGATGTGCTATCAAAAGGAAGGTAATACATAAATAGATAAAATTGTGTAGTTAAATTATACTCAAAAATAAGTGTACACTAGTGATATTTTATAGCCAGCTTTCTTCTATAATGAAGAAAACACTGATGTGTGTAGTATCTGCAGTCACAATAGTGGCTTTAAACTAAACTTGAAGTAGTGAGTAAATGTGGGTGTTAATCTCTCAATATAATCTTTCAAACCATTTCAATGACTATTTTATTACTTTTAGAAGGAAACAGTATTTATCCTGGAAAACTTACATTTTATTTGGTCATATGTATACACATGTACACACTCAAAATGGAAATAACAAAGACACATTGATAGCTATATCCTGAAATGATGCTCAATGAAGGCTGCATGCTGGTGAGAACAGAGCACTCCCTGCATTCTGTGACAAGAGCAAAACACTTAAACTTCAGAAAGTCATCTTTTTCTTTTGGTTTACAAGCCAATAATGTATCCAACGGTGATGAGTCTTGATACTGTTAACATACTGCTCCAGGAGAATTAACATTTCCAGGAACAGTGTTTTGGTCATTAAGTGAGGAGGTGGGCAGAGGGGGGAGGAAGGAAGGAAAGCTGCGTGGCTGGGAGCAACAGTGGGCTTTGGCACCATCTGTCAGATGTTAATAGCTGCTTCTATAGCAGCGGCAGGTTTAAGTCAAGAAAATCAGGCATTTGGATGATTCACCGCTGCATCAGCTGTTGTCTTTTGCGTTTTACTTTTGCTCATTATCATTCCAGTAAAGGCACTGGAAATCATGTAGTTTATTCAAAGCAATTATTGAAAGGGAAAATTGCCACAAAATCTGCACACAAAATTTCAGAGACCAGGAAAGAGTTTTCAAAAGCAAAAGAAAGGAGGTTATAAGATAAAAATGTGTCTTTACTTTGGTATAGTCTAGAACTGCTTTAGATTTTGGAAATAATACATTTTGAAATGAAAATCATCACTGTTTAATAATTGACTGGGCTCCACATGTATATTTATGCTTACAACTAATAAAATTCAAATTTTATTATATGTTGTCATCATCCCTCTATCCATGGTGGTTATCATTCATAATATTAATTTTATACCTTACACAGAAAAAATACAAATGAGCCCTGCAGTTCTTGCTATTATATCTTTCTGGAGTTGCCATCACTATGATCTTCATGATTTAAACAAAGGTTTCTTGTAAAACTCCATTTAAAACTCATTGGTTCTGTGGGATTGTACTGGCATAAAAACATGTAAATGTACATGAATATATTTGAAAATATATTCTCAGTTATCTCATTCTGTCTTAATGGCAAGTGAATGACAATCCCAATTTTGTACTCTTATTTTAAATGTTTTCTAAATATAAGCTACCCTTATACTTTTTCATTCCCTGACCTCTGAAGCATACATTTGTGACAATAGCTTCAATCAAATTGTTGTTCTTAATTGTGAGATTGTATTATTATGAAATATGCTAGACTCTTAAAAATAATCACTGAATTAGTGAATGACATGTCATGTTGAACAAATTGAAGTCAAAATATTCTAGTCTTTAGAAACTAAATTGTCTTAATTAACAATGAAGAACAACCAAGTTGAATAGACTTTCAAAACAGGAGGATAATATAGTATAGCATGAGAGACCTTAGGAATTTCTAGTGTCTTCTGAGATGTCTTGCATTTAAACTTAAAGTTACTTATAAGTTGCCATAGACAAAGAATGCATCATCTGTGGCCCTTAATTCTAATTCCAAATGGAAGTAATTATGTGTTATCAGAGTATTCACACTTTGGTGGTTGGAAGGTAAGACACCTAAATATGCCTAACTTTTTCATCTCTATTTGATATTATTCCCATGAGACAATCAAATAACTTTCCAGTCTTTCAAACACCAAGGAACATATTTCTAAGTGAGAAATTAAACAACCAGAAAGTTCTGTATATATGTTTAGCATCAAAAATCTAAAAGTTTGAAAGCCAAATGAATTTTAGAGCATTTAGGTTAATGAGCAAGTTCTGTGTAAACATCACACAATTTGAAGTATGCCCCTCTACCTTAATTCTAGTAAAAACCATTTCTGAAAAGTGTTTCTCAACTCACACATGTTCAAGTGGATGTAACAAGCCAAGAAAGCTATTAAAATTGGTAATTCATTTTCATGTATTTTCTGGGCAGTTATAAAGAAGTATGAACAACAACAACAAACACAGAAGGAAAGTTAATGTCTCTCATAAGTGTCTATAATTTTCTAATACATGCTTTTTGTTCAAAATTTTTATTTGAGTAAGTCCCACAAAATGTAGCTGTCAAAGATTTTACATTCCCTTCTATGCCTGACCTATAAGACTTTTATTAACAATGTAGTCTCTTAGCCATAATAACTAGTGAGTTATGTATGTTTGCCAACAGTGGTTATTCATATTTTACATTCAGACACAATGGAGAACTACTCATCCAAAGCATTCTGGCATGCCTTGGAAAATTGCCTAATTGCATGCAACAGCTAAAATTTAAGCCAGGTAAATGACACTAACACTATCAATCCATAATAGTATTTCTGGGAAACTAATAGTATATGTAAGGAACAAACATAAAAGTATGCGCAAACTTATACTAAATTGCATATACACATATAGATATAAATTACACATACATTAATGTATATGTATGTTATATACATATTAATTTTAATTATCTATGTATACATTGAAACAAAAGACTGAAAACGGGTAAAGTCTTCATGCAAACAATGATGTCTTCTTTTAGTGTATTGGTTTCATAGGTTCACTTGAATGATGACACTTTGGTTTTGCTTTTGGTCATGTTAGCCATAGGATCAGATTAAGACTCTGAGTTACTGCCCTTTTATTCTTTTGCCCTCAAAGCTCTTGTACTTTCTATTTTATGTTCTTAAACTCCTTGTTTTCCTTCTAAAGGGATTATAAAACAGTGAGTCATGACACCATTCTTTACTGATGAAAACCTCAGGACCGCGAGGGGTACACCCACATTCAGAGACAATGGAGATGTTCTTTCGGGAATTCACCAAGGCCAGCTGGCCTGAGTCTGAAAAAGCATGGGATAAAACCGGACTTGCTGAACATAGCGGACAATGAGGACTACAGAGAACTCAAGAACAATGGCAATGGGTTTTTGATCCTACTGCACATGCTGGCTTTGGGGGGGCCTGGGCGGTTTGGATGCTCAACTTACTAAACCTGGATGGAGGTGGGCGGTCCTTGGACTTCCCACAGGTCAGGGAACCCTGATGGCTCTTCAAGCTGATGAGGGAGAGGGACTTAATCAGGGGAGGGGGAGGGAAATGGAAGGTGGTGGCGGGGAGGAGGCAGAAATCCTCAATAAATAAATAAATTAAAAAAAGAAAAAGAAAACCTCAGCAAAGACACACAGGACAGTGAACTGTGGATTTTGCTGTATATGTGTACCACGCATCAGATATCTCTCTGAAAGAGTCTAACATCTCTTAGATTCTTAAAATCATTTGTTTTCACTGATAGTGAGAACTGAGTAATTTTTTCTAGTGGCTGATCCATGGGAAGACACTGTATTCTTTCAGGTTGCTGTTAAGAAT
This sequence comes from Microtus ochrogaster, assembly GCF_000317375.1. NCBI lineage: Eukaryota > Metazoa > Chordata > Mammalia > Rodentia > Cricetidae > Microtus > Microtus ochrogaster. The sequence continues at coordinate 17,803,814 of NC_022027.1, forward strand.
TATCAGATTAAGTCAAAACATTTGCTGCAAAAATAAGATTATTGTGAGCAAAGTATGGAGAGATGAGTTCAATACTGAAGAAGATCACAATCATTGACGCAATATTTATTGTCCAGATGTTTTATGATTTACCAGGGGTTGAAAATGTGTTTTTTTTATTTATAAGCCAATAATTTTGATCAAATAATGTACTCTGTTGCATCTTGACATGAGTAAGATTATAACAAACAAGAAATAAGCCATATAAGATGTATACTGTTTTAAAGTGACGTAGTCTCAAGAAACAAGATTTCTTATTATGAGACATACAAAATTGGCTGATAACTAAATAATTAGTAGTAAAAAAGAATAAAAATAATGGCTTCCTGGGCCGAGAAAAGAAAAATTGGTGTTAGAATATTTTATTTAATCATGTTATATTTACATACTTTTCTGAGTCTTCATTGACAAGTACTAACTCTGATGTATGTCCAGTAGCTTTAAATGTGCTTTTTATTAAAATATTTTTACATACTCAGGGCCCTCAAATTGTACCTATCCAAGGTTTTACAACCCTTTCTGTGACTTTGCCTAGAATGTTTACTGCCTTTGATAACTAGACCTTCTGTGTTATTGTTTATGTATTTTTTCTTGATTAATACCACTTACATCCTATAGGAAGTCACTATGTCAATTGCACAGTTAGCTGTAAAATTAAAGTTGCAACTTATTAACATAGCTTAGAGGAGAAGAGGAGATACAGAATATGCAAAGACTTTATTCTAAAATGCCATCATGACATCTGATAACTTGTATAATAATTTAAATTTTAATTATGGAAAATGTAGTGTAACTATGGCTGTGAAGTACTCTTGCTTTTTTGTTATCACCAATAATTTAAAGATGCTTTTATGAATCAACTACATTCAAAGATCTTCTAATCTGATCCCTAAGTTCCTGTCTTTAAATTGAAAAAAAGGAAGGAAGGAAGGAAGGAAGGAAGGAAGAAAGGAAGGAAGGAAGGGATGGACGAAGGTCATTGGTTAAAAAAATAAAGAAACTGCTTGGCTGGCCCTCATAGGTTAAAACATAGGTGGGAGGAGTAAACAGAACAGAATGCTGGGAGAAAGAAGCTGAATCAAGGAGTCGCAATGATTCTCCCACTCCAGGCAGACGCAGGTTAAGATCATTCCTGGTAAGCCAGCTCGTGGGCTAAACAGATTATTAGAAATGGGCTAGTCCAGGTGCGAGAGTTAGCCGAGGAAAGGCTAGATATAATGGGCCAAGTGGTGTTTAAAAGAATACAGTTTCCGTGTAATTATTTCTGGTAAAGCTAGCCGTGAGGGTGGCCGGGTGCCGGGGACGCAGCCAGCCGCTCCTATTACAACAAGGAAGGAAGGAAGGAAGGAAGGAAGGAAGGAAGGAAGGAAGGAAGGAAAAAAGAAGGAAAAAAGAAAGAAAGAAAGAAAGAAAGAAAGAAAGAAAGACTTCTACTAACCAGCAAACATACTGCTTTGCAATTTCCTGGAAGGCATTACTGAAACATGAAACACTTAAGACATCAAGTCACATTATCTTCCAGCTGAGTTATGAATCAAAGGAAAGATACAGAAAGAGAAGATGATTATAAATGTGTGATCTTTACTTCTCAGTAAAAAGTTCAAGGATGTGATCACAGGTGATCTAACAACATGGCAAATGCCTTGTCAAACATAGAAAGCCTTATCTGTGTGGTGTAAGGAAGGATATTCTCTACAACACAAGGTACAGAATGAGCTGCACAAACTCACACCCTGAGGAAAATCACATCCTGCCCTAGGGCTTCATGGTTTCCTTTGAAGGATCAGTAGGTACGGGAAGATTACTATTTGATAATGTTATGAATGATTTCCAAATCTCCATTGATAAAATTTTGATAGAAGCATGAATATCTAAACTCAGGTGCTTTGAAATCGAAGAAAAATCACACAACATTCTTACAACAACTATATGAATGTACTCATTTTAAAAGATACTCTATGCTCAAAAAAAAAAAAGATACTCTATGCTCAATGAGTTCCTAAAACTGATGTGAATATGTGATTTGTAATAGTCTCAGAGGTGGAAAGTATTGGGGGCAAAGAAAGAAAATGGCTACTTAATTTTTTATGTTCAAATGATGTATCAATAAAACAGATGAAGGAATACAACAAAACAAAGTCATGGGAGAGAACAAAGAGAAGAAAGCTTAAAGCCCAAATATGACAGCACGTTTCTTTAATGCTTACAGTAGAGAGCCTGGTGCAGCTAAGCCTAACAATGGGAATTCAGTTCCCAGGACTCAAAAGTAGAAGGCTTTAAGGACTCATTAAACTGTCCATTGATTTCTACATGTATGTGCTAGCATTCAGCCTCCCCCCCAAAAAAATCAGCATAATAAATACATTGTACCTTCCAGCAGCAATTCAAAAAGCACCCCCTCCATTGACTAAGTTGAATAGCATTATATTACAAATTGCACATCAGAGCCAGTGTTTGCATTCCGTAGAACAACCTGAATAAGTAATCAATGAGCTATAGGAAACACACACACAAAAAAGAGGAAATCTATCACTGCTGTGTACCATAGAATTAAATCCCCAGTAACCCTAAAATACAAGTAACAATTTATCTGATATGCTCAAATCTGCAAAGAGGAAAAAAGAAATTAGTCAAAATTATGCCTTTCTCTGCACCTCTGAGCACCTTCTGTCAGCAGCTTGCTAGTAAAAAGAATCATCAGCCTTGCAATTGTGGTTCAACAAAGAATAATTACGTAGAAAATACATTAAATGATTTTGTTACCCTGAAAATGCTTTTCTTTTCAAGGCAAGCTATTTTTTTTCATCCTTGATTGAGAATTTTAGTGATTGTCTTTGAAAGCTTTGCAATCCTAATAGTGCCATTGAAATAAATCACTGCACATCTGGTTATGATCTGTTGATTCCTTTATAATAATCTTAGGTCTCATATTCAAATGGCCACATTATGGGATATAAGTTCTAAAAGAATACACAGCACAATACTGTCATCAAAGGCAATGCAACATGATTGAGCATGAATTATTGATAATGAGGTCATCCTTTAGTTTTTACAAGTTGTACTTACACAGAATGAAATACGCAAGAGAATTTATTATAGTTAGGAGCTGAAATACAATCATGGAGAATTGTTACATTGGAAAATTGAAAAATATATCATCAGCTAAAATAATTTGTTGTCCATATCATCATAATGTCACCATAACAATGAAAAATTTACTTAGATAAAAATTCTTTAGAAGTAGGTAGGCATGCAGACAATCAAGACAACTTATTTTTTATAAACCATCTACAAAATGAAGAATATAAAGTTTCATTGTAATTGTGGTATTAATCATTTGCAATACCTGGTCACTTAATTTATATTAAAATATCATGAACTACATTCAATCAGTAATTATTCATAGTGAAATATAAATTAGTACAATAAATATTATCTCTGCAGTGTCTTTTATCAGCATCCTATTTTTAGAAATGAATTTCATTTTTATTTTATGTTGATGGTTAACTTTATGTTTCACATTTAAAATTACTGTGTTTAAGAGGATTATTAAGCAAATATGAATTTCCAAAAGTTAAAGCTATTGAGAGATATTTTTTGTAATTGCCTATTCATGTTCAACTAAAAAAAATACTGTTTTTAATGCAAGGTAATAGGTTATAAGGTAAATTGCTGTTTCTGCTTTTTTAAACAAAAAAACTTGCTTTGCAGTACAGGACATTCTGGTTGCAGAGAGCACATTGTAGTTGTGGTCTTTGACTTTATAAACCCCTTATTGAAATGGATGGATCCTGGTTATAGACTTGTTGCCAGTACATGGCTAAAAGCCTTTTATTTGTCTTTTATTTGTTGAACATTTTTTATTGTCAGACTGGTGAATCTCAGAATGATCCCACAGCCCTGTTGAAAACCTCTGACAGACACTAAAAAACTAGTTTGCCTTTTATTTTCCAAAGTATACTCAATCATACCACAAGGACAAGTGCTCAGCTATACTCATAGCAGCAATATTTGTAATAGTCAGATCCTGGAAACAAACTAAGTGTCCGTCAACCAAGAAATGGTCAAAGAAATGTACACTATGGATTATTTCTCGATGGAAAAAATCAAACAAACAAACAATGACATCATAAAATTTGCAGTCAAATAGATGGAACTAGAAAAAAAAATTAACTTGAGTGAGGTAACTCAGACCCAGAAAGACAAACATGAGTCTTCATCCTATAACTGATAGAAGTAGATGCAGAAATCCACAGACAAGCACTGGGCTTAGCTCTGGGAGTGTAGTAGAAGAGAAAGAGGAGGAATTTTCTGAGCAAGTGGGTCAAGTGTATAACTAGGAAACATACAGAGACAGTTGATCTGAGCTTGTGGGACCACATGGACCCTGAACTGACAGCTAGGGAGCCTGCATGGAACCAGTCTAGGCGCTCTGCTCTTCGGTAACCTTTGTGCAGCTTGGTCATTTGTCGGGCCCCCAGAAGTGGGACCAGAACTTGTCCCTGAAGCATGAGTTAGTCCTTTAGAACCTATTCTCTATGGTGAATGCCTTGTTCAGCCTTGATTCAGGGAGGAGGGGCTTGGTCTTGCCTCAACTTGATGCGTTTTTTTTGATTCCCATGGGAGGCCACATCCCTTCTGACTGGAGGTGACAAGAAGTGGATAGAATGGAGGGGTAGAGGAGGGAACTGGAAAAGAGGAGCGAGGGGAAATTGTGATTGATATGTAAACAAACAAATAAACAACAAACAAAACAACCTACCTTGCCTTTTGTTTCAGTGAGGTTTACTCTTTTCTCCCTATTTCAATATCATGAATAAAGGTCTTCCTTACCTTTTATAAAAACCTGGGTAGTGCAATACTTCCTTAACTGGAAATGAAATCCATCCTCCATATACTAAAGACTAAGGAAAAAAGAACAAACAAACAATCAAACAACAACTACAACAACAGCAGGCTGGTTCTCAAACTGGGGATTGAATGACCCTTTCACAGAGAACACCAAAGACCACCAGAAAATTTACATTAAGATTCATAACAGTAACAAAATTATAGTAATAAAGTAGCAATGAAAATCATTTTATAGCTGGGATCAACAAAATGCGAGGAACTGTATTAAAAGGTCAGAGCATTAGGAAGATTGACAAACAGTGCTCTAAGTAAACTGTCACCTAAAGTACTGCACAGCATTCAGAGGGAGTGCCAGTCAGTGTGGTTACACAAGCTTCTGTGAGTGTATACAGTAAATCTCCCAAATCACCCAAAGGAGAATCATCTGTGTTGCTCGATCTCTTTCAAAACGATTACATCTAGATTCTTGAGAATGATATCCCTGTGATACATATAGCTAAAAGTCTTCTAGACTTAAATGACAACAGAGCAAAAGCAGAATTAATAATTACTAATTTTCCAAAGTAAATGTTATAAGTAAATAGAGTAGGAGTTTCTATATTCAGGCAAAATGCCTGTCTAATAAATGGTTAAGCTGTCTAAAATGAGTTTATAAATTATAACAGCCAACCTGGACCCTGAAAAATTGCAAGCATGAGAGAATCTAAAAGCGGGAAGGTAAAAATGGATTATAAAACTGTTATTTGAATGGTCTCTAGAAAGAGTTCTCTAGAAGACAGTTTTCTCTAGTTGTTTTATTAGAATGAAGTGACAAATCTCACTTTTCCTTTGAATATAGATTTGTTTGACAATGAAAAGAAACTGAAGCAAAAGACACGTGTCAAAGACAAGACCTCATATGGGATACTATGATACCCCTTATACTCCCATATGACTGCAAATCAGCAGTCTGAGAAGAAAAAGGGATAGAAAAGACAGGAGGGACAGAAAATTCATGCTTGATTATTTCTCAATCAGGACTAAGATAAAATAAATCTGTGTAAACACCAAAAGAGTTTAGGTTAGATTAAAAGATAAAGAAAAAAACATTTTTTGTTATTTTATTGTTTACTTTTTAATGGGTTTCTATGTGCTTAAATATATATCCTTGGCCAATAGGAATAGTGTTTTGCAGGTCCGTGCAAAGTCTGCCTGTTTCATCTATGAATTCATGGTCATGCCTAGGAGCTTCTAGTCAGAAAAGAAAGCAGCCCATGAAAATGTATTTTTTTTAAACCACAAGCCCACCTAATTCTTCCTCAAGGAAAGTTACAATAAATCACATTGGAGTTTTTATCTCATTTTTTTTCACAGATGAAACTACTATTATTTTATATTAATCTTTGTTCAAAATGAGCTTTTAGAACTAAGAAAGGAATTGATTTATAAGTAACAAGCCCAGCTTTCTGGAGGCAAAGTCAGATAGATTTCAGTGACTTCAAGTCAGCCTAATTTGCATAACAAATTCCAGGCCAGCCAGAGTGACACAGTGAGATCTCCTCTCAAAAGGAATCCAACACAGATCAGATATTCAGTGAGCAGGACAATATCTTTATTGTGTAATGAATTAAATGTGATTAACTTTATTCAGTGACCTAAGAGAATATGATTCCATTGACTGTAACACAAAGTAATTGTTTGCATGAACAACAGCACCATCAAAGGGAATAGATAGGAAAGGTTCTTAGGTCTGGGACAACGGGCAGGGCATAGAGTAATGTCAGCTTGGGAGACAGTGAATTAGAACAGTGTGACAAACAGAATCAGAACCTTCTGGAGAAATAAAACAAAGGGTACAATGGAGGCTGCTCTTGAAGAGACAACATTTAAATTATTTCTGTACTTGCACAGGTAAGAAACAGTAAAGGTTTTAGGACTGCCTAAGATCTTCTATCTACTTGATAATAGTGCTAATACTGAGGCAGACCTCATCACTAGTGCTAAAACAGAGTATGTGGATCTTAATTATTCTGGAGGTAAGGACCCAAAATAGCTACATATTAGAACAGTGAACATTTACCTGTTAGAGTTAGGAAACCACTAGCTGTTTGTACCTTCAGTCAGGTTTTTGTAGGTTGCTTTTAGTTTGCTTGAAATAGGATTTCATTTTATAGTCAAGGATAGCCTAAAGTTCATGGTTCTCTCCACTTTGGCTCCTGAGGGCTAACATTACAGGTGCAAGAAATTGGGTTACCATAGCACCCTCGTCTTTGTGATGTCCACAGAAAGAATTCTGAAGGAACAGGTAGAACATAGTGTAGAAGATAATTTCAGAGTAAGGGGGCTGACAATCTCAAAAGAAAATGGCAAATAATTCACAAACAAACAAACAAAAACCTGGCTCTGTCTGTAGTTTATGCAGAATTTACACTCTCCCTAAACCTTGTTCAACAGGAAGTTTTTCTTGTGCAATCCTTTTCTATCTAGGTGCATGACAGGGCATTTTATTTCATTTTTATTTATTCATTTATTTATTTATTTGGTTTTTTGAGACAAAGTTTCTCTGTAGCTTTGGTACCTGTCCTGGAACTAGCTCTTGTAGATTAGGTTGGCCTCGAACTCACAGAGATCCTCCTGCCTCTGCCTCCCGAGTGCTGGGATTAAAGGTGTGCACCACCCCTTTAATGGCCTCCGGTGACAGGCCATTTTAGATCAAGGGCTACAAAAGTGGAAAATGGTATGGCCTTATTATTTACAATACATTCACTGTGATCTTAAAGACTTTAGAATTTCTGGGGATAGCTTTAGGTAATTATCTGTTGAAAATCTTTTATGTGATTCCTGATATTGGAGTACGCATTTTCTTTTGGCAGGCAACCAGCTCTCAAATAAATACACAGAGACTTATTATTAATTATGAATGCTCAGCCTTAGCTTAGTTTTATCCCACCAGCACTTTTAGCTTTATTTAAATTGTTTCTATTCCTCTACGTGTTGTCTCAGGTTTTTTTACCTTTCTTTCCTTCTGTATGTCTTACTTTCTTGCTCTCTTTGTGTCTGGCTGACTGGCCCCTAATGTCTCCCTATCATCTCCTTTTCTTTGTCACTGAGCCTTAATTCCTCCTCTGACTTCTTCTCCCCACCTTGAAGTTCTGCCTGTACCTCCTCCTTGGCTATTCAGCTTTTTAGTAGACCAACCAGTTGACATAGGCAGGCAAGGTAAAACAGAAACACATCTTTACATAAATAAAGAAATGCAACACATGTTTGCATACTTAAACAAAAGCAATATATCTTTATATAGTTAAACAAATACTTTGTAGTAAGATGTAATGACTCTTACTGTTGAGTTGGAGATGTGACCTGCATTCAATTCACTTAGCCTGTAATTATAGTCTTGCATACCCAGTCCTTGAGTATATATGCTACTGACTATGAGAGGCTAGTGTATCCCTTAAACCTACCAGTCTATTTATATTAAGATAGCTCCCTAAGACTGGTTAAGAAAAGCTTTCTGTTTTGTTCTTGTGACTTTCTTTTTAACATTTAAAAATAATGTTCATGTAATTTAAGAACAGTAATAAAAGTATAGGTAAAAATGTACCAATCAAGACAATACAGAATATCCAATCAAAACTTAGTGAATCTCAGTAGTAATGGCTAAGTGCAAGGTATATATGTATGTACTACATACTGTGAAATGTTAATTATGTTGTATGTTAAAAACAAAGATAAGTTGTTAATCCTGAACAATGAAAGTAGAAAAGAATAAGAAAATAATAGAAATGCTGATATTTTGGATATAATTTTTTTTTCCCACAGTAGGCTTGCTCAAAGCAGAGGTTGTGCATAGGGACAGGGACATAAAAAACCTCTGGAGGTCCATGATAACCTCTCCTGGGTACACTATGCTGCAGGATATTGTGGCTACAGCTCACCCAGGGACTCAGTTTCCATGCAGGGTCTAGGTTCATACCAGAAAGATGGCTAAGCAGAAATTTCCAAAGTGTACAGTGAGCACGGTCCAGGCATCCAGTCAGTTCTTACTCAGGTCAAAGGTGCTTGAATCATCCAGAGAGGATTGAGACATTGTTAAGGTTGTTTCACTATCTCTAGTGCAGAAACATGCTCAAGGATTTTGTGGTAACATCGTTTCTTGCTTAAATACACATTTCAATAGCATGAAAGATATCTTGACTCACTGGTAAACTCCAGTAGAAACTGTATATCTCATTATTGAAACAAGGAGATAAAGAACTTAGGTATTATTGGATGCCAAAGGTCAATAAACAAGTTTATTCCCAGCATTGCCTCATTGTCAGAGAGATATTTTGTGTATGATTCTCAAGTATCAGAGACTACAGGCTCAGGTCATACCTGGCTGGCTCTATGGTCTTATATTTCATATCTAGAAATGGGATTTTTGAGGCACTGATTATTTAAGGTCTCCTGTTGAGCAATTTCTAATTGGTCTTAATAATAAAATCTCAGATATTAGGGTATGAAAGTTGAAAGATTGGAGAAGCAGAGTATCCAGTCACTAGTTCTTACCTCTATGAAATCCTCATAACCAAAAGGACAAGATCCTTTCTCTATGAATTCTCAGACTGAATGCCTTGAACTCCTGTCTCATCCTGACTTACATCTCTCTCTACCCAACCATATTCCTTTCTGTCTCTGCCTCCCTAGTTTTGGGATTAAAGGTGTGACTCTTAAGTACACTGATTAAAATTGTGAACCATCACCGCTAGGCTCTTTTTCTCTTTGAGATTGGCTCAATCTAATGTAGCTTAGAGTGGACTTGAATTCAAAAGAGCTGTCTTATTCTGCCTCCCGAGAGTTAGGATTGAAGGTGTGTGCCACCACTGCCTGGCCTTTATGGCTAACTAGTGAGTCTCTCCACACTGTCTCTGATCCTCAGACAAGCTTTGTTAGAGTGCAAACAAAACGTCTTCCCTCACGTTAATCTGGAAAACAGAAATCTAGGAATACTCTGCTTTTCTTAAATGAGACCCAGCTATTATTCAACACATTCTGGTTTGTCTGAAAGCTGAGTACAAGCCAGGGAAAGTGAAGGCAATCATGTAGGCCTTTGCAGTGGCTGAGGTGGAGGGAAGGGAAGGAAGAAAAGCTCTGTAAGCACTTCCAGCTCTGGAAGCAGTATAGAAAAAAGATCTGAACATACTCATAGCCTCATGTCATCCTGAGATCTCCATTTGGACTACATGGAAGAGTGTTTATCCTGACGCTCAACTAAGCTAGAAATGACCACTCTCAAAAGTCGCAAGTACCTCAGTGCCGTTGGATCTATGTATATACACTATCTCTTACTAGTCATAAATATAGCTAAATACATGTTAACAAATTAAAAACAAAAAATGAGAACAAGTACAGAAACCCTTCTGAAAAATAATCTGAAAAAAACTGCTAATAAAAGTTGGGTTTTTAAATATTTCTTCTCAAAGGAGTTATTTTACTTGTCATTTGGCTTGGATATTTATGAATTTTCATATGCAGAAGAAATTTTGTATTTTCAGTTTTCCCATGGTAAGTAAACAAAATGTACCTTCAATAAAAAAATAAACACAAACGGAACAAAATGCAATGTCTATTGTACGTGTGTATATAGCATCTGTATGTCTGTGCATTATGCAAACATAATGGTGATTAGTCCACTGACGAGGAATTTTAGTCCATTATGAAGCTGCTTCAAAATTCTGATTATACCATTGACTTACAACCAATGGTGACTTTAATGATGACAACTGTCAATTTTCTGAAGTTAGTAAAATAAAATAGATGAGCTCATGACAAAACAAAAAAGGACAATTTTGCTTCCTTCAGACCTCTTTTTTTGTAATAGATTGTTACCTTGGAATTTCTTCTTTTTTAAAACAAAAAAGACTGTAAGAACATTTTTATTTTATTTTATGTGTAAGGATGTTTTACCTACTTGTATGCAAGTACACCACAGACATGCAGTGCCCTAAGAAGGCAGTAGAGGGCGATGGACCCCTGAAACTGCAGTTAAGGTTATTAGCTGCTGGGGAGCCACTGGTTTCTTTCTCTGGAAGAACAATCAGTGCTCTTCATCCCTGAGTCATCTCTCCAGCCTCATTTGTACTTTCTCGGGCAGGGTGGCATTCTGTGGGTAGCTAGGACGATAGGGTCTCACTGTGAGTGAAGGAAGGCCTATAATTTTCTCAGTAGTCCATGTTGGCCTCACTATTAACCTGTAAAGGGAAAAGTAAAGTCAAAATCTTCACAGTGAATAATGTAATCAGGGCTTATTAGCTACTTCATTGATTCTTCATTGATCTGCTTAATTCTGAGCATCTGCAAATGCTTCTGAAGCCTTTTGTTGAAGGTCTGCATCCTCAACAATGTCTGAGACTTCTACAGCAACATCCTTTGGAATGTATACAAGCTTTACTGTTGGAAAAAGGCGGCCTCCTGGGAGAGGAACACAAAACTGTTTACTGGGGACAGGAAGCTCCTAAGTTTCTCAAAGAATCACAGTACTTTTGAGCATCCTTTGGGTATCTGTTCAATACCATTTTATGCTGGCAACCATGTGACTTCTTCGGAGGACAATGTCTGAGAACAGCACAAACAAGTTCTCCTTTCAGCAAAGCCTAGGAGATTTTAACCCATTTTTCGCAAGGCTGATGGATAGTTTGCTGTATATTTCTGGGCACAACCCAAGGTGCATATGAGCTCCCTGCTCTCCGTGCTTTCCTTATTGATGGTTGTCTTTAGCTCTACTTTCTGAGAGCCATAGACGAAGTGTCCATTGTATTAGGTAATTTTTCTTTTGATGTTTCTCCTCTGAGTGAGCCAGAAGGGATGTTGTTAAAAATATACATTGGATTTGAACTAATCCCTAATGTCATTGGTGTTTCAGGTGAATTTGATGACAATAAATTCAGGATTCTCACGACAGGATGTTCCCTTCCCAACACACCTTGTGACTGGCCTGAAAGAGTCACAGCAGTTCATGATAATATTACAAACTTGCATACTTGTCCTGGAGAGAATGATTTTAACCACAAAAGTCTAGGAAAAATGTTAATAAGTAGATGATACTAAGAGTTAATGGAACCAGCTAGGAACAGGGAATGAAGCAAAATTATAGAAACCCACAATGCTCTCCTCTATATAGCTGTGCCAGTACTGTAGGAAGCTGAAAGCAAAGGGGCATGAAAACAAAAGATAAGTAGCACCAGCTATAAGAGTAACCTTCTTAGTTATGTAGTTTATAGGATGATAGAAGAAAACCTGGTATATCCCCTACAGGAGATAGAGTGGTACAGAATGGTTGATGAGTTGATTGTGAGATTTTAGATTTAATTTGAGGTAAACATTAAACATTAGAGGTAAATCTTTTTTTTTTTTCACTTTGCATGATGCTGTAACCGCAGATTCTGCCAACTGGGCACACGGTTCCACCTGTAGGTGTGCCTGATTAGAAAACTTTCTTTGTTGCTTGCTATACTGCTTATATTTATGAGAGATTAAGGAGAAGCGGTAGATTGAGTGGGGGGTGGAGGGGAGTAGGAGAAGGGAGTTGGAAGAGGGAAGGAAGGCAGAGGAGGGTCTATAAAATGAATCAATTAATTAACAGAGAAAGAGTAGGATGAACATAGCAAGAGAAATCAAAATTTAAATGAATCAAGTTTGCTGAAAATAAGAATAGACAGAGCCTAATAGTTCTTTAATATTTTCAGTTTTTTTATTAGGCTCTTCATAGAACCAGTTGTCATTTGTTCTCAAAATGTCATTTCTGCAGGAGTTGAATTGGAGACCTATGTAAAAATAAAACTGACTACTATGAAAAAAAAGCAACTTCCAAAATAGATCTAAAAAACTAATATGCACACACACACACAGAGAGAATGGGGAGCTACTTATAAATTCTGACTTGATTTTCATGTTGGGTAAAATTAGTTATGCTTTTCTTTATCTTGCTATGTTTTAGTGTCATTTAAAACCTCAAAAGAATGGGATACTGGAAGTGGTGTTGTGACTTTAGATTCTATTATGAATAAATACTTTCCATGACAATTTCTGGACCTAATTTAGGCCAGGATGTCAACGCTGACATTCAACATCATTAGCATGTTAATGCACTTTGGTTTTAGTGTGGTAGAGGAATCAGAATTTGAATTTCAGTTGTTTATGTCAATAGACACTAAGAGCCACAGAAATAAAAATGAGTGCAGTAGAGTTACAAAGCAATAGCCGTACAAGCAGAGATTCAGGATAGCTTTCAAAAGGACACATTTAATGATTTTAAATGTTTTGAATAGATGTAATATTTTAGGACATTCAAGTATGCTATTCTTAACCTACCCAATCCTTCTTGTCAGTTATTCTTGTCCACAAGGAATGGAAGAAAATAACTTTGATACCTGCACCACCTGGAACCACAGTACGATTTTAATTCCAGCACCTGGGAAACAGAAGCAGGTAAATTTCATGACTTTAAGCCCTGCACGATGTACAGACTAAATTCCAGGGCTGCTACACAGAGAAACCCTGTCTGGAGTGCCCCCCTCCTCCACACACACACAATGTAACAAACAAGCTTTTCTAGGAGACAGACTAATAGGAAAAATTACATAGCAATTTTAAAGACATCACTCCACTTAAGTGTATGGAAATCAAGACTGTTCACTTTGAGATTTGTTGGCATTTAAAACACAGTTCCTCACCTAATATGCCTATACTTATACTCTTTGTTGATCTTACATATTTTTCTTTTAATTTCTTTTAATATTTAAAATTATTTATTTATATGTACACATGTACACACACATTACACACACATATATATACATATATATACATGTATGTACATGTATATGTATATATATGAGAAAGAGAGACTGTAGGCCTATAATGAAATGTTCCATAAGGAACCTTGGTTTCATATTTATTTGAAGTGTTGTATCATAAAATCCTCATTTAAGACATGTTACTCTCCACCGTATTTTAAATGTAACTATGTTTTACATGGCTAAAGGTACTTGCATAAAAAAATCCTGCACACAGTATATACGCAATGGTAACTGGCAAATTTGTATTTCTTACTATTAAATCCAAATGACTATAAAGATAGAACAAGAAAAGCATATTTGCATTTCTTAAGGGAGATTTTTACATATACTTTCCTTTATCAGAAATATTTATGGCTAAGTAGGCATGATGCAAACTTCTAAAAGCTCTCCAGAATAAATTATTCTCAAATGGGCACATTAATGATTCAAATACAAAGCCTGCTATAAAAGAAAGAATACCAATTTGTAAACTATTTTTCAGAGGTAGAAACATCCTTCTTAATATAGAGATTATTAAAATTTAATGTTCTTATTAAATATTTAAAAGTCATAAAGTGAAAAGAATTCTCTAACTCTTTTAGCATATCAAAGAACTATCACAGATAACTGGAGGAATCAAGTAAATTGAGAAATTATAAAGAGTTAAATAATTCATAAATATTACAGAATCTTAAAAATTATAGATATTCATAATACATTGCTTAATGAATTTTAATGAATTTGTATGCTTTCAAAAGTATGTGAAATTAATTAGAACAAAAGTATTAAAAAACAAAACTGCCCTATATCTCATAAGAAAAATTATGAAATAAAGAATACACATATTTTTGAGTTTAAAATGAGAATGTCTCCATAGGTTGAGTTTCTGGAACAGTTGGTGCATAGTCAGTGGTGCTATTTAGGGACATGATGAAGATTTGCTGAAAGAACTGCTTCACTAGGAATAGGCTTGGAGAGTCTATAGCTACACCACTATTTAAGTTTGATTTCTCTGCTTCATGTTAATGGTTTATAATTTGATCACTCAGGTTTTTTTTTGCTCCAAACACTATGCTTGCTGTTTGTTGTCCTGGGATACATCCCTCCAGTGATGGACTTTTAGCTCTTATGAATGTTAAACCAAAATAGACTCGTCCAGAAGTTACTTTTTTTTCATTGCTGTTTAACACAACAACAGAAAAGTAACTAATACAGGCACATAAGAAAATCACTGCATGGCTTCATTTTTGAACTAAGATTTCACTGTGCTGAGTCTGTTTTATAAATTCATCCACAATATAAATAATTTGCAACATGCAACAAACAATATCCTACAAATGAAGGTCCTGATGGTACCAGCCAGGATGATAAAATGACCACAGTGCTTTTTACTAAAATACTATTGTAGAATAAGTGGTTGGTGTAATATTTCAGAAACAGAGTAGCCATCACAAATACAGAACTGTTCTTTTTTGAAACATGTTACTTTATCTAAGAAATTGAGAAATTAATGTCGTTGTTTGTGCTCATTCTTGTGCATTTCTGTATGCTAGTGTGGTAACCAGAGGATAACCTTAGGTGTTTTTTCTGGCGAAATAACAGAAATGATCATGTGGTTTTTTTGTTTATTTGCTTGCTTGCTTGCTTTGTTTGTTTCTCACTTTTTGTTTTTTGTTTTTCAGACAAGATTTCTCGAAAGGCTAAGATTTGAGAGCTTGATGGCTTTGCTTGTCTTGTGGCCACTGATTCCCAAGGGATCTATCTCTCTATTTCTGCCTTCTCAGCACTGCGATTATAAATGTGTGGTGCTCTATTTATCAGCGTGTTTTCTCTGTTAGTTCTTTAGATGAAAATCAAGCTCTTGTGAAAACAGCTGTATTGAGTGAACTATCTCTCTAGCCATGAAAACACTAATTTGTAATGGACTCACATTATAAATAACATTTAAATTAAATTAAAAGAAACTTATTCAAAAATCATCTGTAAAATTGCTCTTCTTTCAAATAGAATTTGTGTGTGTGTGTGTGTGTGTGTGTGTGTGAATGGAAGCCCAATAAAATTTCATTTAACTTAAACAGTGCTAATTAAACGCATAATAGAAGAAAACATAGTCATAGAATCAACAGACCCATATCTAAAAACATTCCTTGCCAGTTTCTTTTGAGGTAACTTTAGGCAAATTGGCATTATAAAAGGATGATAAGAAGCGATAATAATAAAACAAATGAAAACATTTTCTGCAGACCATAAAATAACATTTTTTCTTAAATGCTAACTATGAGAAGGATTAAAATATAATATAGGTATTGTAATGTATGGTCCTAATACACAAAAGGGGACTTAAACAGTTTTCCACTTTCAAAACCAAACTTCAGTGTGTTTTTTTAGATTGTAGGTACAGATTAAATGTACAACATAAACCAATTGCTCTAGTGTTAACTCAGTAACATGTCTTTTTTACAATTACTGAATATTGGTAGATATTAAAATACCTTATACTGTCTCCATTTTCACAAATATTTGCAGCTTGTCTTGGGCCACATACCTAGACTTGTGATCAACTTTGCATATCTGGCATATTTTTATAAGTAGACATTCAGGTTAAGCATGTGACTTCTAAAAATTCTCTTTCCCTCTGTTGTGACATGAGAACTTTCATCAGAAGTAACCTATTTGGTTTTGGGGGCAAATCTGGCATGTTCCAGGCTTCCTTTATAGAAGTAAGCTTTGATAGCATACTATGGGTTTGGTATGGACATTCATTCCTTTGTGTTGTCTAAACACTTCTTTCTTTCTCATTATTTTATGTTGGTGCACATGGAGGTTTCCATACATAATGTATTTTGTTTGACCACCTACTGCCACTTCTTTCCCTG
>NC_022027.1:17821097-17825670 GCF_000317375.1 Microtus ochrogaster
CCTTCCCTTCTACCTTTCTTTATTGTCTTCTTTACCCTCCTGAGAATCTCTTTTCCTTCCAGTCACATGAACTTATTTAACATATCCTTGTCTTTACCTATGTTTTCTATCACCAAAATTTATATACTTAACTGTTAGAGTGAGGATCAACATCAGACATAATATGCATTTGTTTTTGTTTTTCTTTTGATCTAGACAATCAGGTTTAAAATAATATTTCTAAGACTTTTTTTTTTCAAATGTCCATGAATGTTCCTCAGAGATGAATAGACTTGTCAGAGTATAACAACATACTTTTATTATTAGTTCATCAGTTTAACACAAAGGCAACCTGCGAAAACAGCAACCATTGCACGAGTTCTTTGGGAACATGCCCAAGAATGGTGTACTTGTGTCATGTGGTGACTGTGATTTAGTTTTTGGATAAGTTTCTACAATGATTTCCATAATAACTCACTGTCTTACACTCCCTCCAACCTTATTTAAGTGTTATTATCTTTGTCACACCCTTGCCATCACTTGTTTTCTTGGTTATAAGACAACTAATGATCAGCACTTCCAGCAATTTTATAAAAACAGTTGAACATGACTATTTCATTTTACCACTGCTCCTTATTTGTCCAGTATTCTAAAAGTATCTTGATGTTATTAGTTAGTTGTAGAGGAGGGATGATATAAGAGTAGACACAACAGTTTAAATATCAGTAAAGGAACTTCTGATAAGGAAAAAGTCATAATTCCATTGCAGACTTTAGAGGATACTCCAGTTCAGCATTTGTACACCAACCTCAAAATAAGGCTAAGTCGTAGAAGGAAGGCATAGTAATCATCCCAGAGAAATTTATTCCTACCCAATGAGAAAGGTAAACATACCAAATAGAACACAGAATTCCAGAACTAAAGGTGGTACCCAGTCAGCAGCAGATTTGTGAAAGAAATGGTTGGAAGTACAGGAATGGTTACCATATCATGGTTTCTCGTCTTATCCCTAGGCAAACTTTAAAACTGGCATTTAAAGCAAAGATTAGATTACCCAAAAATATAGGAAGTGATCTAATATGGGGTATGTAATAATAGAGTTAACATTTTAAAGTGGAGAATTTAATTAATATTAAAATTATTTCTTCTGATTTAAAGGTATTTGTAATAACTAGTAATACTATAAAATAACTAATTGTTTTGTTTAGTTTTTCAACAGGAATATGTATTTGTTTTGAATCTATTATGAAATTGACATAGTGACAGGGGATAACTTTTCACTGTAATTTTTATTAATTATTTTATAATTTATATTAAATAAACCTGTAATAAATGTTTTTGTTGCTACAGTCTTCTTTCATCTTGCCTCCCTTATACCCAGGTTAATACCTACACTTAAAAAAAAGTAGAAAACAATGCAGGGTCTCTATTGTTTTACAAGGCTCCTCATATGTTTAGCTTAAGTAGTCATCTATGTGAACATCTCCTGAAATATCAGTCATTGGCTAGTATCAGATACAGGGCATTTTATACTCCTCTGTTACAAACCATGTCCTTTTATGCCTTCTTTCTTTATATATGGATTATTTTCTCTTTATTTTTTTCTTTTCTGAAGCAATGTTTGCTCTATCCAACCTTATTTAAAAATTTAAATAACACTTTTAATCAATTATGACACAATTGATAAGATTTGTAACTACCTTATATCAATCACATTACTTAAAGAATTCAGCTAAATATAAGATATTTTATACGATATGAATTAGCAATCTGGAACCTACATAAAGATGCTCTCAAACTCTGTATAGTAGAGCCTGCACTATGTATCTTTTATTTTTGTACAGAAGAATGTTGTGAGTCACATTAATGTAATAAGTGCATTGGAAGCACAGAAAAATATTCTGAATAGTCAATCAATGCTTTTACTGATTTATAAGAATATATGTTTTAATAGCATGTAGTCAATTTTGAAATGAAAGCATGGGGAAACAAAGCATTAATTTTAATTTGCTGATATTCTATGTTAGCACTTAGAGCACTGAAGCAATGGGAATGCTTCATTCTATTGATGATGATGAAGAAGGTTGTTTCTCTTCATTTTCATTTCTTTATTTTAGTATCTTTTGTCTGAATTGCATACATTAACTAATACTTTAGCTGGCTGTTTGTGCCTCTCTAAGGGAAATTCTGAGACTGAGCGATTTATTTAAAAAGGAAATTTGCTTCCTCACAGTGCTAGGAGCTAACAAGGTCAAATTAAAGGTACAAGTAGAATTATTATACGTAGAAAGTCACAGTAACTGCTTTCAAGGTCATCTGAAATGAATGTCTGATCGAGGCAGAAAACCATAGGAAATTAAACTAATTCTCTCTGATACATACTTTAAGGCACAGATCTATACACAAAAACAAGATTTTCAAGGCAAATCACTTCCCATCAGTTCCTCACTCTTAATAGTACCAAATTTGGATTAAAGTTTCAATATATATTTTGGGTGGGAAATATCAAACCATAATGATTTTGAGCCTTTGGTCTGGGGAGATGGATTAGCACTTAAGAGTACTTGCTGTTGGTTTAGAGAACTCCCATTGATTACTAGATCCCAAAAGGGAGCTTACAACACTCTGCAACTCAAGTTCCAGCAGATCCAGTGTCCTCTTCTGGTCTCAATGGTCAGCAAGCATTCACATGGTGCATAGACCTTATAAGTAAGCAAAACACCCATATACATTTAACAAGAAAGGAGAGAGCTCAATGTTTTTCAAGAACTCATCTTCAAATAACCCTATCACCATTACTGTCTCTAGAAAATACATTTATCTGAGATGTCTAAGGAGACAATTTAACGTAAAAGCACTTGCCTTGTATGTGAAAGTCCCTGGGTTTGACCCTGATACAAAAAAAAAATTAAAAATGACTTTGGAGTACATGATTTTGTGATTTAAGATTTGCTTCGTCCTTTTTCCACGCTGCCCTGGGATGGGTCCATACGACACTGACATTGTTCTTGATTCTTTTTATTTTTATTTTTACTTAAAATTTTCCACCTCCTCCCATTTCTCTCCCCCTCTCTGGTCCAAAGATCAGTTAGGGTTCCCTGCCCTATGGGAAGTCCAAGGTCCTCCCCTTTCCATCCAGGTCTAGGAAGGTGAGCATCCAAACAGACTAGGCTCCCACAAAGACAGTACATGCAGAAGGATCAAAACCCAGTGCCATTGTCCTTGGCTTCTCAGTCAGCCCTCCTTGTCCGACAGGTTCAGAGAGTCTGGTTTGATCACATGCTCCATCAGTCCCAGTCCAGGTTGCTTTGGTGAGCTCCCATTAGATCAGCCCCACCGTCTCAGTGGGTGGGTGCACCCCTCGCGGTCCTCACTTCCTTGCTCATGTTCTCCCTCTTTCTGCTCCTCATTTGGACCTTGGGAGCTCAGTCCAGTGCTCCAATGTGGGTCTCTGTCTCTAGTTTCATCCATTGCCAAATGAAGGTTCTATCTTGAAGTAACTTAAAGGGAAAGTTATACAATGTCCGGAGTCGTTGATGTTCTGTAGATGGAGGAGGATGTCCTCAAATTCCTTGCTGCAGGAACCCACTTAGGTGGCACCAACCTAGACTTTCAGATGGAGCAGTTCATCTACAAAAGGAAAAGAGATGGCATCTACATCATCAATCTGAAGAGGACCTGGGAGAAGTTGTTGCGTGCAGCTCGGGCTATTGTTGCCCTTGACAACCCTGCTGATGTCAGCGTCATGTCCTCCAGGAACACTGGACAGCGAGCCATGTTGAATTTTTCTGCTGCCGCTGGAGCCACTCCTATTGCTGGCCGCTTCACCCCAGGGACCTTCAATAACCAGATCAAGGTAGCCTTCAGGGAGCCACGGCCTCTAGTGTTTGTCTGATCCCAGGGCTGACCATCAGCCCCTCACAGAGGCGTCTTATGTGAACCTGCCCACCACTGCCCAGTGGAACACAGACTCACCTCTGTGCTACATGGACATCACCATCCCATGCAACAACAAGGGAGCTCATTCAGTAGGTTTGATGTGGTAGATGCTGGCCCAGGAAGTACTCTGCATGCATGGCACTATCTCCCGTGAGCACCCATAGGAGACAATGCATGATCTTTACTTCTACAAAGACCCAGAGGAGATTGAGAAGGAAGAACAGGCTGCTGCTGAGAAGGCTGTGACCAAGGAGGAGTTTCAGAGTGAATGGACCGCCCCAGTCCCTAAATTCACTGCTGCTCAGCCAGAGGTGGCTGAGGTCTAAGGGTGTGCAGGTGCCCTCGGTACCCATCTATCAGCTCACTACTGAAGACTGGAATGCCCAGCCAGCCACCGAGGATTAATTAAAAATACAGGTTAATAGATAGTCATCTATAATAATCAAACTTATAGTCATGCTAGTTAGGTTTTCTAAATGTACAAAGATATACTTCAGATGGATAGATGTAATTCAAACCTTTTTAAGACTTACAGAATATGGCATTTAAAATGTCTTAAGAAGTTAGGACTTGGCCGGGCGGTGGTGGCGCACGCCTTTAATCCCAGCACTCGGGAGGCAGAGGCAGGCGGATCTCTGTGAGTTCGAGGCCAGCC
>NC_022027.1:17825800-17826384 GCF_000317375.1 Microtus ochrogaster
AAAAAAAAAGAAGTTAGGACTTTTCATGACAATGAGACACATCTGCTCCTGGCAGCACCAATTACTTCAATAAGAAGATGGGCACTGAAGAGGCTCCTTATGGAGTTTGCTTGGCATTTGGGAGAGAAACTGCTCTTGACTGGACTGTTTGATGTTATGCTGTATGCACTGGACATACAAGACCCTCAGAAAAATGACTACTGAACTTCATAAAGGTGGGATGGTCCTTCAGCCTTCCTGGTTCATGAAAAAATTTGCAAGACATCCTGTGAGACGCAGAAAAAAGTGACTGACAAACTGCCAATATAGATGGAACTATCTTTGAAATTTCCTGCTTCATAGAAAAGTCTGCTAGATACTATGGACCTGTAGGCTGAAGATGGATATCCAAATGTTACAGAAGAACTTTGGGTGACTGTCCAGGCAGCAAGATATGTCTGTCAATTCTAACTTAGATAATATTTTGCCCTTCTGGGATCTTTGATGGAGTTGAAGAATAGAAAGTTATAATTATAATTTTCTTTAATTATGATAAAAGACAAAGTAGAAATAAATATTATACCTATAATTCCTGCTTGAGACCT
>NC_022027.1:17827099-17835941 GCF_000317375.1 Microtus ochrogaster
TGTGTGTGTGTGTGTGTGTGTGTGTGTGTGTGTGTGTTGCTCAGGAAGTATCCCAGTTCAGAAAATTTGAAACTAGTCTTGTTTTCAAATAACTATGTTTTTAAGCATGGGACATGCTGGGATTTGCCATTTTGGCTGGCATCACAATTACTCCTATCAGAATGTATGCACAGATGCTGAATGAGGGTAACCATTACTGGCAGGTTATACTGGCAGCTCATACAAATGAATAATCATTGGCTTATGATCACCTCAACTCCCTAGATCATTGGAATGGCCCAGCTGGGCAAGTCTGAAATCTAGCTAACAAGGACGATTTTTGTGTGTGCATGTGGTTTTGTTGTTTTTCAGCCTAGCTATGATACAAAGTACACAGCATTTTCTACAACTGTCCTTTAAAAAATGCATTGTAAACTACTTAAATTTATTTAAATCTCTGCCCCTATCAGACTAATAAAAATAAGATGGTATTGCTCACATACTACGCAAGGGCACCATTCACTGTAGAATTTAATATTTGGGAACTGATGCTTACAGGGAGCAGAGCCTTCTCCTATGATACGCTGTACTACTGCTAATGAATAGCATCAGTCCAGCTGCTTACTGTGAAATTGCCACTCTTGTACCATGCCTACAATAAACTAAGGAACACAAAGACTGTCATTAAAGCTGAACAGAAATTCTATTTTTGATTGATCCAATCTATCTAATAGCAGCTATGTAGCAAAGTAAACATCATTAGTGGGCTTTTCAGACTATATTTACATTTTGCTACCTTTCCCCCACTCATTCCACAGAGTTTCTGAAGATGAGAGTTTACTCTTATATTTAAATTGTCAATCAATAATTCACTGGACCATTAGCATCAAAAGGACATGTGCAGGGCATTTAGCAATTGCTATTGCACTCTAAAATGACACTGAGAGAAAAATGAGAAAAGGGGATGTTCCCATCAGAAGAACTGATGCAATGTTCTTAGAGTCTTTGAAAGTGACAAACTATTAGGAATATGATACATGTAGTCGTATGTATTAAGCTCCGGGGTGCCAAAATATTACAGGAAGTTCCCGAGTGGGCTTCAAAGTCTGCCTATTAATCCAATGAGTTTGCTTTGTGTAAATTTTATTGTTTTTTATTTTGAGAAGACTCTAAAATATAATGAAAGCAATCTCTTAATGTCTGTTAATATATTGAGTGGTACATATCATACTTATTTATGCCCTGGGAGAATTTCCTATGGGTGATTGCCCTGCTAACATTCTGCTCTTCATAACTGTAAATACACTGTTGAAAAAATATCAATTTAGAGTTTTATTTTTACATTTATATGTATGGTTGTTTGCATATTCCAAGGTATGGCTGTACACAGGGTATGTGCGTGTGTTTGGGTGGGAGCACGTATGTATATATATATATATACATACACATATATATGTATATATATGCATATATGTGGGTATGTGCGTATATGGGTATATGAGTACAGGGGCAGTGGCCATAGCAAGTCTAAGAAGGGTAAAGGATAAGCTCAGTCGTCAGTTCTTGACTTCTTACTGTGAGATGATAACTTTCTTGTAGGATTGTCCACAGGGCTAGATGGCCTTGGGCCTTTCAGTGATTCTCCCATTTCCTCCTCACATCTCACATGAGGAGCTAAAGCCTCAGGCTTATTTGGCAAGGATTCTACTCACTGAGTCTTTCTTACCCATTATTCTACTGTTTTATATTTTACATCACAAGCAGTTATTTTAGCATTTTTCTATTGCTGCTTCTTATATTTCAAATTCAGTTCTTTCTGTTCATCTTCTGTATTATTACTTTAGCTACTTTGGCCAGATATGTACTTTATTAATATTATAAACTTCAACATAACAGTTTTGATCTATACTTCTTATCTTTTAATTTTAAATAGCCAACTGAAAACACACAAAGAAATCAGAAACACACACACATACACATACACCCTAAAACACTCCTCCGTTTTGCTCTTCCCAACACACTTTTTTTATTGTCTTTGATTGATGATCATTTAGAAACATACTGTCCAGGATACCTAAGAAACCTTGGGCATATTATTGATTCCTTCTATTTCTCAGTTCTATCAATATACATGCCAAGTTGGTCACTAAATCAATAAGAATCTTCTCTGTTACTCCATATAATCCAAAAATCCATTTACCTCCACCTTGGGAAACATCATCCACTATTTAGTACATGATAGGAACAGAAGAACGATTCTGCTTGCTTTGGTCCTGGAAGCCTGTAATTCAAGCCCCAATGTGCACCCAAAACTTCCCACTTTGTTGTTGCGTGTTATGGCAATGGTTCAATGTCTTTTTACTCCCAAATTCTTTTAGCATGTAATTCCAATAAACTCTTATTGTTTAAGAACGCCTGCTCTGATTTACCTTATAATCTATTGTTCATTCTATTTTATAATTAAAAAGTCAAGCATAATTTTATTTCTTCCAGAAAGTCATTCATTCTATGGTCCTGGATTTGATGCTCTAATATATTCAAGTGAAGTTGGAGTTTCTGTCTTTCATTTTCCTTCATGTTTGTTAACCCTTTGATCTGTAAACAGACACCTCTCCTAAAGCCATAATAAATTACAGGGACTAAAGTGAATATGTTTTCTACAGATCTCTTTTCCCGGCATGTTATATTTAATTTAGTATGTGTAGCATATATTCTGAAAGGTCCTTGGTCAATTGGAGTAATGATTGCCATCTTTATGGGAATAAAATCACTATAAAAATAAATAACTGGGGCAAATCTATGAGAGATTATCTAGATTGTGTTAGTAGTTGTAGAAGAATGCATCCTAAATCTGAACCCATTGCATGGGTTCCGGACTGAAAAAAAGACAGATAACACAAAGAACACAAGCATTCCTCACATTTTGCTTCCTGACCACAGATGCATTGGATCAGTCACCTCCTGTTCTAAGTGTGATGATGTTTTTTTTTTCTTTTTTGCGATGATGGACTCTGTCCTCTGAAACTGTAAATCTAAAAAAGCCCCTTTGTTATGTTGCTTTGTCAGTTATTGTATTGCTTTCTCATGACAGAAAATTGACAATATTTTATTACTTTTAAAAATTTTGAAAAGTCAAAATAAATCTTTTGTCACCAGTTCACTGAACTGAACAGAGAATTCTCAATAGAAGAAGTTTAAATGGCCAAAAGCACTTAAGGTCATGCTAAACCTCCTTAGCGATCAGGGAAATGGCTGCAATTGTTAGCCATAGCTTCCCTTCAGCCACATGAACAAGATGGAAAAAAACTCAGAAGTACAGTGTGTTGCTGCTTGGAAGAATCCAAAGTTTTGCTGAATTCAGAATATTTTCAATTTACTCTGTTTTCATTTTCCAAGAGAGTTATTGGGAGAATCTACCATAAGATCAAGAGACATATGCACACAACTAAAAGGCCTAGGTGAGCACAGGTGAGACCCCTAGAACTGAATTAAGCCACCAAAGAACACTATGCTTAAATCACTAAAGAAAACTAAATAAGTATATTGGTATTGGTATATTTGGAAGACATATCATTTTTTTGAAACTCCAAATAATATGTAGCCAAAGGCTCTCTGCTCTTTTCTGGGAAGCACTCAGCAATGAAAGAAAAACTTAACAGATTTCTTGTTCCCTAAGCTTTTTGGGCTTCACAAGAGCCTGAAACAGGAGGGAGAATTTGGAGTGGGATTTCAAAATCTTTTTATTAAATGCAATGCTTGTTCAAATGTATCTCAAGTCCCTTATGATTGTAACTCTTGAGTAAATATTAAATCATCAATAAACTGTTAACTTTTCCTTTCTCTTCTCCTTCCCATGGATAAAATGCAAGGGCTCCTTGAAACTTGCTCTCAGAAACCTACACATTTGAGTTCTCTCCTTGGTTGAAGACTTTGCCAACTGTGTTGTATAAAAAGCTGAAGAACCTGCAGAAATGTTTGTGTGAATTCATGTTTTTCTTACAACAGTCCAAATATCAACTGCTGTTATTTACCTTAAGATTTCACTGGATTAGGTCTCTGTTCTTGATGTTCCCAGCACACAAATATCAAATTACAGAGGGTTTATCATCTCATATAATTCTTATTAACTTATATATGCTGTTAGTAAATCTAAAAGGTAAGGGAAAATGGATAAATCATTATTTTTTAATTTGTGTCACATGGAATAAAAATGTAATAGGGAAAAATGTTAATTGATCTTATATGCCCTGAAATTAATTTTTTTCAATTAAATATGGTAAATTATATTTTGCAAAAAAATGATTTTAATATTTCAGTAAACATGAATTTATACTTTACTTTTTTTTTTCAAAAATAAATTAGATCATATGAGGTTGGACACAGAGTGGAGGAAGGGGAGGATGCCATCAGAAACTATTGTATGAAAAAAGATTAAATAAAGAATACAAAAGACAGAAAAAGAATGAATCATATTAGAGTGGGCCATTTTTCTCAGTAAGACTAAAGAGTAAAAATTATAAGCTTTGTAGGTTGTATACAGTCATTGCCAAGTATTTATTCTTTTGTTTAGTTTTTTGTTTGCTTTAAATCCTTTAAAAATCTAATTAATATTCAAACTAGTAGGCCATACATAAACAGATGGCTGACGAATGGAGCCCTAGGGCCCACTCTGATAATTCTTCACTTAGAAGCTACAAATAGCTTAATATAAGCAGACTCAGAGTGACAACGTAGAGAAATTGTGATATTAGGAAGGCGTCAATTTTCATTTACTTTGTCTATATTGAAAATAGTAAAGGACAGCATTTGTTTTAGAAAGTGTATTTCTTTACACTTTCTGAAGTGGAAATACATACTAAATGATGTGAAGATTTTTGCACATAGCTAAAGTCCGCAGTCTCTAACATTGCCCTCAATAGTCATTTGCAGCCCAATATTTAAGTTAAATGATGGTGCCCTTTCCTGGAAAGTGGACTGATTTTATTGACTCCTTTACAAAGTACACAGAGTCACAAAAAGATGAATGCCAATTTTGAAATTAGGTTACAAAGAAAGGACAGTGGACTCTATCGTAGATCTTTTTTTTTTATTTTGTCTGTTAGTTGGTGGAAACTAGCTGCCACGATGTATACATTAGAGAGAGGCCTGTGTAGTGGAACTATATATCCTCAGCTAAAAGCTAACCGTAGACACTAGAGAGAGGCCTAAATAGTGGACTCTATCTCCAGCTGAAAGTTTAATATTTGCTTTGCCAGAACTCATGAGTGGATACTTGGCAATGACCACTTCCCCATCAGGGTACAACTGGCATGGATACAGCACTGTGATGGTTAATTTCATGTGTTGACTTAACTGATCCATGAGGCCTGCATGTAGTCAAACAGGATCCTGGATCTTTTTGAGTATTATCCCATCCCTTTTGGTTAGTTTATTTGACACTTTAAAAAAAAAGTTCACATAAAGAGCAGATTACCTTGTCCTTTAGTTATAGGCCTTGAAAGAATAAATTCTGCTTTCCTAAAGGGAGAAGGCATTCTCTCAGAATTAGAAATTGCTGAACCAGTTAGCTCATGTTTGTCCAATTCAAACAATAAAAAGTATTTCTTTCTGTTTGCAAGTATATGCATATGCTTTACTCACCACATCTGTATTCAGAGAACTTGAATAAAAAATGCAATCAGGCCCACAGTGTTTGCATCAGTGGTGAACATGTAATGTCTACTTGACCTTCTGTCTGTGATCAAGGTAGTTAACTTGTACATCTTTTTATCTCATTAATCCTTCAATTAGCATATCAATTACATAGCATTTACATTTCTTAGATGGCACATGGCAACTAATCTAGGAATAACTGTAGGATATGTTTAGGGTATATGTAAAGAGAACAAAATATAAACCCTATAGGATTTAATAGATTTAGAAGAGATTTAGAAATAGTTCCAAATAGATACTAGCAAGACCAAAAACATTCATTACCCACCCCCCCCCACACACACACACTGACACACAATTGTTTATGTTAAAGGTTTAATTTCTCTGGAGAATCTTAATTAATAGCAGTCTTATCTAATAGACTAAAAGCTGTTGAGAATGTGAAGCTGCAGCAGCCAGCCAGATTACATCTTGATTCCTCATCCAAAGAAAATGTGATTCTGAAGTGTTTTCAACTTTATCTGCCAGTTTCTGAAGTACTGTGTTGCATGGAGATAGACAGTTAACACATCTATGTTTATATCAATGCATAAACCCATATTACTTTTATATGTTCATTCTTTCTATTATTTAAAAAGTTAAAATATAATTGTATTGTTTCTCTCCTTCTTTTCTCTCCTTCCAACCCTTACCATCCCTTGCTCTTGCTCACTTGTAAATTCATACTCTAACAATATTTGTATTCGTTATGTTAAATTCATGTCTTGAGAAATATTTTATTCTTTTTGGTAGAAGGTGTAGTGTCAAAATTTGCCTTCATTTAGTGTCTAAAGCTTGTGTCAAAACCTGGAGCTATGGATTATCAATTTAGGCTTTACTTTGTTTCTTGCACAAAAAAAAATAGTTGAAGAGTGAAGCAAGCTTTTTATTTTTATACACATTTTACAAGAACTTCATGTATGAATTCAATGAAGCAAGGACATATCTACTCTCCATTTTCCCTACTAACATTATGGTGGTTTGAACAAGAATGAGCTTCATAAAATCTTAGATTTGAATATTGTATCCCCACTTGGTGAAACTGCTTGGCAAAGATTAGTTGTTGGTGTTTTTTTTTTGGGGGGGGGAAGTGTTTCACTTTCAGTGGGCTTTGAAATTACAAGGTTGTTACAAAATTCCCAGTCTCTCTCTCTCTCTCTCTCTTTCATTGAGTACTGTGTTTGTATGTGTGTATGTATGTGTCCTACTTGGAGATTTGATCTCTCACAGAAGTAGCATGCACAGGCCCTGCACAGACTCTGCACCAAATTTTCACAGTAGATACCATGGATCTTAGGTTAGTGTTTTTATGGGATTTCAGAGTGGGTAAATTGTTGGAGGAGGCCACTTGTTTTTCTGGGCCACCCATCTAGCTTAGACCCAAAATAATCACATAGAAACTGTATTAATTAAATCACTGCTTGGCCCACTAGCTCTAGCTTCTTGTTGGCTAACTCTTATATAAATTTAACCCATTTCTATTAATCTGTGTTTCTCCACATGGAAGTGGCTTACTGGCAAATTTTCAGCATGTCTGATTCTGGTAGCAGCTCCATGATGTCTCACTGACTCCACCCTTTCCCTTCCTACCTAAGTTGTGCCTTGCTATAGGTCCAAAGCAGTTTCTTTATTCATTAATGGTAATCACAGCACATAGAAGAG
Source organism: Microtus ochrogaster (assembly GCF_000317375.1). Classification (NCBI taxonomy): domain Eukaryota; kingdom Metazoa; phylum Chordata; class Mammalia; order Rodentia; family Cricetidae; genus Microtus; species Microtus ochrogaster. Next base: position 17,834,432 of record NC_022027.1, read on the forward strand.
ACTAACATCAGTAAATAAGTGGATCTCTGATTTTTGTGCCTTCTCTTCTTTTTTCTTGTTCAACTCTAAAGTGATAGTTTTGGTTTATGTTGTTATATTTTATTTTGGCAGATTTATGAAAAAAATGAAAACCTAGTCACAAGGGTAAATGTTAACTACCACTTCTACCTGCTGGTAGAGGAAAATTTAGTTTTTCTAGTTTAAGGACATGTGGTATATTAACACGAATATAGGCCTCATTTTCAGCAGAAGTTTGTCAACATATAATGGACTGCATAGTATTTTGGGTGCATTTATTTGGTTACAATTTGGTGGGAATTGAGAGAGATAGGTATGATTTTATTTGGGGTCTGTGGTTTAGGGGGTCTGCTCTTAAATTGTGTTTTTGTTTTATTTTATTTTAAGAAAGGACTTAAAGTTTGATGGGAACAGAGTGTGAGAGAATCTGAAGGGACTTAAAAAAGGGAAAGAATATGATCTAAATCTATTTAAATTAAGAATTTTTTGAAATCATCAAAAGTGTAAAAGGCAATTTTATTCTTAAATATAATAAAATATTATACACATATTTTTAAAAAAAATAGTAAAAAGTAACCTAAAGAATCCCCCAAATCCAGTTCTATGAGTTCAGTTGTTTCAGCCTCCATGGCTTTCTTTTGCCATCGGATGCCATTATTTTGGGGTCAGGTGCCAGTTTGGACCATAAATTATTTTTCCAGACCAGAGGGGAGGCTTGGGAATAATTGAGAAAACTCACATGGCTTTATCAGGAAGGAGATTGCTAATGATCCCTCATGAAATTCAGAGTTCACATACAGAAAATTGCTTTGTGTTTATTCTCCAAGCAGCCTTACATACCAAAACATAAACTGAGAAGGGAGTTTATTAGCATTCTGTTTTAAAGGTAACCAGGCGAATGTCTCTGATCACATACACACCTTTGACCACACATTTTTATGCCCATTTTGTCACATCTCCCTATCTCCTACTTTGTATGCCAGCTCTGTCATATTGGCCAAATTAACATCTCTTTTTAGGCATCCTTCAAATTACAAAGAAGAAGCAGAACAACGTTAGCATATCCTGACCCTTTGTTAGGGAGGTGACCACCTCCTGTGTGGCAGGTGCAAACTATGGCCTGGGATTCTGGTCTCCATACCATGTAGAAATATGAGCCTACTCATCATGTACTCTAACATTCTCAAAACACTAGATCACTTAAATGAGTTCTTATATTGTGTTGTCTTGCTCATGGTGTTTTGTCAAAGAAATAGAGTTAATACAGAAGTTGATGTCAGAGCAAGATATTGCTATGGCAGAACTAATTGTGTTGTTTTGGAGGCATGGGGAAGACATTAAGAATTTGGACTAGAAAAGAGATTGGCTACTCTGTGTGGGGCTTTAAGAGCCATTCTAGGACGAACATAGAAGGCCCCAATGCTGAAAGTCATGTGGAGTATGAAGACTAGTATCAAGAAGTTTCATAGGGCAAAAGTCTTTTTTTTTTTTT
>NC_022027.1:17836136-17840105 GCF_000317375.1 Microtus ochrogaster
TCCTGTGAGTTTTACTGAGAAAGAATTAAAAAGTAGCAAACCAACCCATTGACGGAGGAGATTTCAAAACAGCCCTAAACTGACTCATTCCCATTGTTATTGATCACTCTTTTAGAAGTATTTAATGAGCAAAAAAGCAAATTGGTCAAAAAAAACAAAAAAAAAGAAGAACCAGTGTGGTTTGAAGAAGAATACTAGGAAATGAAATGTTGGAGTTCAACCTTGTGACGAAAGAGATATGAGAAGGAAGGGAAGCTAGGTCAGAAATGGAGTAAAGTGAGAGTTGCCCTCCACCCAGCTAAACGAAAGGAAAAATCTCAAGAATTTTTCTGCTCCTGAAAAGCAATGACAAAGGAAAGCTGCTTAAAATGTTGTTAAATCGAACATGTTCCATCCCAACAGGTAGATGAGCTCAGCAGTGTCACCCAGGTAGGTCTAGCTTCAGAGTAATGAAGAATACTTGAGTAAAGGGTCCGTGAAATCTTCCTCCCTTTTTAAGGAGACCAGTTGAGGCCAGGACATGTGTAACTGAGCATTTCCTTCATAAAGGTCCTAAAAGGTCGATGCAGGAAATTATGACAATGATGTTCATATTGCACTGAAGAAGACAAGATTATATAGATTCCAGAGTCCCAGAACATCCGTCAATGAGAATTTCACATGAAATGTGGAAGCAGCCCAAGAGAGGGACATGTTTTGTAGTCAGCAGAGCAAGAGGGTGGAGTCATCTAAGCCCTGTGATATCTGACATGGCCTACAGTATTTGGGTTTTGTCTTGTTGTTTTGATCTTGCATTTGTCCTGTATTTTCTCAATATTCCCTAATTTCTTCCTTTTGCATTGGCAATGTATATTTTGTACCATTGTGTGTTGGAAGTTTCTGGGGTCTCTGCAACCACCATACCCAGTGGAAAAATGCTCTTCAAAAGAAGGCAGTTCATCCAAACCGCCCAGGCCCCCCCAAAGCCAGCGCGGAAATCCTCAATAAATAAATAAATTAAGAAAAAAAAAAAAAAAGAAGGCAGTTCAATTCAACACAACAAAGTACTCAGCATCTTTCAAACATTAAAAGAATGACTCAGAGTAATATATTTTACACAGCACTATTTGGGAAAAAAACATAATTCTATGTGCACAATAAAACATATGACATAAGCATTCTATTCTTTGCAGTGTACCTATATATACAGTAAGGACACTGTATATAAACTATAGAATAAAGTAACACCAACTGTCTTATTAGATATGGCTTTGAGAATCTATTCCTTCATAGCACTGTGCTCATACCACTATGGTGCATATCCAAGTGCTTACTCTATAATCAAGACAATATCAGACTCAAGTAAATGGACTCAAAGCACCTAAACTCATGAAGAAGACTCAGAGTCACCTCTTATTTGTTTATGCATTCATTCAGTTAATGATTTTGTACAGAATCAATAAAATATACTAAATATAGAACTATAAGGAGCTATTTAGAAGGAAAAGAAGGCATTATTTGAGCAGTTAAGCATCTCATACTTTAAAATAGTGTTTGATACAAGCTATATGGGGTTGAATAAGATTTTGCCTATGGCTCTGGAAATCTTGAAGAGTCTCAAGCGAGGACACATACTGTTTAATATTCTTCACAAATAGGCACTGATTTACAAATGTCCTATATCCAGTCATAATTGCAGTTTGACTTTGATCTGTTACTGGGATGGTGACATGAGGTAAGATAATCTCCTGGAATATTGGGCAGTGACAAAGAACAGTTAGAGCTCCCAGAAACCAAAGTTATCAAGATCTTAACGGAAGCAATTTCTTGAACTGTAGTGCTGAGTAATGTTTTTCAATGGCTTAAGTATGTTCACTGGATATATAACATCTCAGTTTCAATTTATGACAGGCTTATTGGTTTTCAAACCCATGGAAAGTACACGAGTAGCTATACTTTAAATTACTTGCCAGGAATTAACTCTAGAATTAGATTCAGGCTGACTTAAAAGGAGTCTTACTTTTTATACCTATGATTTATAATATTGTTATTATTCATTTATAAAAATAACCATTGATAAGTGTGAGAAAGAAATGTGTAATGATTTTTGATTGTGAATCTAGGCTTTAATGGCTCCAGCCCTGTGTTAGTCTAATAGGGACTATATTGCTACACTCAAACCTTCACCAGAAACTAAACTAAGTTAAAAAAAAAAACAGAAAAAATATAAAATGTTAAACCTGAAAATCTCAAAAACACTAATATGCCTAATAGTATCAAGAGAAAGCAAACCCTTTTCACTCCTTGATGTGTGATGAGAAACAAAAGATATTAAAGCCTTATGTATAGAAATGTATGAGCACATGAACTTATGATGGACATTTTACCCCTAAACTATAACAAACGAAAATATTGTGCTCCACACAAGTGTTTTAGATGCAAACGGAATAGTGTCCTTGTTCTGTAGATCATCACTTACCACTCTGCTTGGTTAATATATAGAAGCATATCTTCCACTTTCTCCTGTGTCAGTGGCAGGTAGAATTTCTCCTAGTGTTTTATGCACCAAATGCATCAGAAGCCAAAGAGACAAAACAGATACCATCTAGAAGCAGCCTGTCAGAAATACCATAACTGGCATGCATGCTATGTATTATGGGTGTCAGTTCTGCTTTGTTTGTTTCCTCTCTTCTCTACATTTCATAGATCCTTTTAGCCAACGTTTTCTGAGGACTTGAACTGCTGTAATTTTCTGGTGTTGGTATGTCTATGTTGGAACATGTGTGGCAGCTGTGTCTGTTTTTCCTGAGACCCTGCAGGATTTAATTTGTCCACACTTTGATCATTCTGCCTGACAACTGATACCCAAAGAGATATACCAAAAATTTGGCCATCACTGGATCATCACCACTATTAGGAGAAAATAATTCAATCACCTTTTGATTAAAAAGATATAGCCAACCACCGTATTTCTCATTGCTTAAGAAGTGAGATCTTTCAAGTAAGATATCTAAATTATTTCTTTAGAGTATATAATTTTTATGGTTTTGAAAAACTTTAGATGAAATACATTTCATATATTTGAGAAAATAGATGATTAATGAATGTATTGTACCACAAACCACTAATGGTACAGAGAGATGCTACCTGTGATATTTGTAGAAAAATTGCAATAATAATTACTACAAAGAAATCACTTCTTTGGTTATAACTTAGTGTTTGATTTTCGATCACATCTGAATTCTTTGCAACTCATAATTGACTGAAAGCCTGTCAACCAACTACTGTGTCTGGATTTTAGGTCAACTTGACACAAATTAGAGGGAATTTCAATTAAGAAAATCCACCATAAGGTCAGGCTCCAGTCATACTAGTACGATATTTTCTTAATTGGTGATTGAAGAAGAAGAGATTAGCAAACCAGTTCATTTTGAGAAGCCTAGGCTGGTTGTCCTAGGTCCTATAAGAAAGCAGGCTAAAGAAATGATGAGAAGTAAGAAAGTAAGCCGCACTGCTCCATGGCCTCTGCATCAGCTACTGCCTGTATTTTCCTGCCTTCACTGCTTTTGACGATAAACTTATATGAAAGTGTGAGTAAAATAAAACCCATTCTTCCCAAGTTGCTTTAAGTCATGATGTTTCATCACAACAATAATAATCCTCACTAAGACAATCACTTATCACAAGAATATATTCTTGATTGGAGATATAAATCAGCAGTTCAGTGCTTGCTCTGTAATTACAAGGTCTGGAGATAACAACATGTGTATAAGAAGCTGACTTCCTGCAAGACCCCTCTGAGGATTATAATACCTTTTTCTGTCTTCTAGGCATGCACAGTGATGCATACATCCGTGCAGACACAACTTCTCTCTCTGTCTATCTCTCTCTGTCTCTCTCGCTGTCTCTCTGTCTCTGTCTCTCTCTGTGTCTCTGTCTCTGTCTCTGTCTGTCTCTCTCTCTCTCTCTCTCTCTCTCTCTCTCTCTCTC
>NC_022027.1:17840541-17879483 GCF_000317375.1 Microtus ochrogaster
ATATAATGCCAAGTCCCATACTTTCTGATGTAGAAGTCTACATAAAATACTGATTCATGGCACTATCATATATAAATAGTTTTCTGTCTTAAAGGAAGAATGCATTTAAGTAGCTACCCCTCATCTTGAATTCACGTTGCTACGGCATCCTCCCAACAAAAGGGCTTAGAAAGCTAGACTATAATGTCCAGCTGGTCTATCACTATAATATATATTTATATGCAGAATTCTCAACATCTTTTATCCCCTCAGCCAGGTTGCTTGCTTTTACAAAATAAATCTCCATTTATATCCCCCTTTGCCTTCAGTTTAAGAATACATTGTACACCCTCAGAAGGCACCAGGACAATGGAAGATACAACACTAAACCTCAGGTTCCTTGCTGCATAGTTGACATTGACATTCTGATCTGATATGTGAACCTCATTCTAGTCATAACCCAGAGACATGGACTGTCAAGTTGTTGCTCTTGCTCTAAAATTTATATTGCTATTAAGGCCAACTTTAATGCATTACAAGCAAATGTGAGGACTGTAGGACAGGAGAAATTATCATTTTAAGACTTCGTTATTTATCATCTTGGCTTTCATTCTCTCTTCTGTTAGCATAAAAAGAGGAACTCACCAATCTCACTTGCTGTGTTTCATCATATAGTTTCTTTATGATTTCTCAGTAATGATTAATAGCAAGATGTAGCATAATCAAGAGAGCAGTATGTGAGTTCCAGCAACCTCAAAGAAGTGAGCATCACAAGGGTTAGGACTTTGCCTCAAAATTACAATTAAAAGTCACATTGTTCAGAAAATTTCATATATTCTACTTTGAAGAGAACATAAGAAAAATGTTTGTTATAAAACATCTACTATGTTTTACTGTCTATCTAAATTTATATGATTACTTTGTGAATTGAAAACTCAACTTCCCAACAATGGCATAGTTATGTATAAAACACATTTTATATGATTATTCAATCATTTATTCATTGATTTGATTATTCTCTGTGTAACTTCTATTTAAATTTCTCACTGATAATGAATTCTAAAATATTGAAATAATATACTCACGGAGCTACTATAAAGTCATCTTAATTAAATTATATTTACAAAAACATTATGTCTTTAAATTCTCACATGCATTTTCTGGAAGATACATAGACATGGACTTTTGTTGGGTTCTTTTCAATGTACTAGAAATGGTATATAGAAAGGCTGAGAGATACTAGAATTTCTAGGGACAATTTTAATATTGTCAAGATTTCTAGTATCACCTATAGAAGTGATCTGGAAGGTGAGGATTTTGCAAAGCTTACTACAATGTCTAGGATTAGAAAAGAATAACCATAGTGTGTTTCCTAGACTGCCCTCTGTAAAATTACCCCAAGCAGGAAAAAGTACTTTGCCAAGATTTCACTTGTATGAAAAGAAGAAAAGATAATGACTGTTTTCTGTTGTCTGAGGTTTATGTCCAGCCCAGTTCCCACAGTCGTTTATTCCCAAAGAAATCACACAGAGGCCTAAATTAATCACAAACTGATTGGCCCAGTAGCTCAGAGTTTTTGTTAACTCTTATAACTTACATTAGACCATTATTCTTATCGGTGTTAGCAACATGGTTCAGTACCTTACAAATGATAATATTATGTAGCATCAAAAACATAAAGTGCAGCACAAGTGTATCATTTACTTATGCAATGATAGGAAACACTATTATGTAGTATGGTATACAGATATTTGTGGCTGAGAACATCTTGGTAACTTGTAATGAACGTTATACCCTATACATAAATACTAACATATAATGCGAGAATCCGTCATAATCATGTATTTGAGGGCCAGTCTTCAACAGATGCAATATTTATAAATGCTTCCTTCTCACAGTTTAACTCAAAAACATGTGATCTGTTAAACTATCAATCATCAATAATGGAGAGGAGTTTTCATATTTAAGTTTCATACAGTTGATACACTATATTGCTTAATAGCATTACATAATCATATATATATTTATATACTTTTACACATATTTATTCACATATACATCATACATATCGATACACATATATATATATACAAGTATATATATATATATATATATATATTTACAGGGGACAAAGTAATATTTTATTTCAATTTAAGGACAACATACATAACAAAACTATTAAACAAGCAACTATTATGCTCCCATGTTTTATGTTAGAATTAATTCACATTGAACCATAAAAAATAGTAAAATTAAAATAAATTTTATGCCTTCACTTATAAAAGGCATATAGAAAACCATATAATAAGAATATATAAATATTATAGTTAAGTTTTATAAAGCCTAGTATTTCAAAAGTGCTATTTAAAATGTGTTTGAGTTTAATATAACCTCTCCCTGGGTACATTTAACAGAAAGTACTAAATGTAGAATGTGAGAGTTTTAAAACTATTTTCACACTTTATTCTGTATCTTATTTCTTGCTTTGTGAAATTGCTAACAAATAGCAGTGATTCTCACTTTAATAGGAACTTCTAAAACTAGTTTCTTTTAAGATTTATCTTATTGAACATACCTAACATCTTAGAAGACATAAATTTCTGCACAATTCTTTCTTTGCAATTTGATTGGTATGATAGTGAATTACCTCTCTTATGCTCAAAAAATAATAAAGAAAAAATAGTAAAGTTGAAAGTTTCTGACCTCAACATATTCATAAATTTTTTTTAAAAAAATAGGTTTCAAAAGTACAAATACTGGTGACTACCTGATGTTCTAATTCTAGAAACTAGTAAGGGATCATAGAAGGTAGAATTTAAGAAAAATGGGATACAGGGCAATTAGTATGAAGGTGTAAAAAAGCATATAGAACATGAAGCAGTAAGTGGACTGATAGGAGGGCATGGTAGAGGAGTGATATAGGGAGGAATAATAAACACCAAAAACCTTAGAAAATGCCATATGAAAGCCCTTACTATAGAAACTTTAATATAAATACACAATAAAATTAATATGACAGTATATATGGATTTGTGATGAAGTTACCCAGTTATATTGCCTTGCAAATAAAAGGCCAGTATCAGGCATGAGTTATCTCTTTTCAAGAGGTTGGTCTATAGGGTGCCATAGATATCCATGTACATTGCAGGACATTGCTATTTCTACTAGTTACCCTTCAAAACTTGATGATGAGATCCTATAAAGTCCATTATTATTCAGAATACTATAGTAGGTCTTTAAGAAAATTATTAATTTGAATCAAATTTATTTAAAAAGCACAAATTTATCATAAGATATATTTAACACTCCTTTCTTTTCATGGTATATATTACAGATATCTTTTTTATTTTATCTTTTTACTCAACATATTTTTCACTAGTAACTTATCAGTATATAAAATAGCATAATGTTTTGTAAAAAAAAAAGTGCCTCTTTATTGCATTGAGCAAGAAAATATAGTGTAAACTATAAGTATGTCATGGTCTACTGGCAAAATATAATAGTTCCTTCAGATGAGTCAGTCTATTATTTTAACCCTGTTGTCAATGTAAAATTAGGGTATTTTATCAAGTGAATGTTTCTTTAGAATATTAATGAGTTTCATTTTCATATTTCAAGAAATTTTAATGTAACAGGACTCTTTAAAAATATATAATTGCTATGCAAGCATGCATTATATGTGTGTGTGTGTGTGTGTGTGTGTGTGTATGTGTTCACTAAACAGATTTTGACAACTGTCAGAGATTTTCATTCTTTAGTTTATCACCTATATAAATCCAACCATGGCAATTTCCCTATAAATTCTGAGTTTTTTTCTTCTGAAGTCTTACTTTACAAAAGTTTCAATAATTATGATAAATTGAAACTTTGTATAATCACCAAAATATATTTATATATAAACTATTAATATAGTTTATATCATATATATGACACATATACCCACTTATATCTTAAGTGTAAATAACTTTTAGATAAGGTGTTATGCATTTTTTCACACCAGCCTCTCACAGTAGAATATATAAAACTCTGGGATAAAAATGAATTTTTTCATTTGCTATATAAATCACTACCTTTATTCCTTGCAACAATTAGAAAAAAAACAGAGGAAGAAGAAAAAGCAAAAACTTCAAAAGTGACTATAATACAGATTTTTAAAGTATATTATTTGTTTAAAAACCACTTAGTTTGATTAAAATGGTTATTTTCACTTTATTTCATAAATGTAAACAGGACATACAATCTACAACATATAATAGTCCTAAATAATTAATTTTTGTAAAATCTCATTACACATATTTTCTAAGAATTAGTTGTCATTATGCATACCAATTCCTAAATCACATATTACTTGAATTCAAAGAAAACAACAGACTATCCATAGCATAGGACACCAATATACCATGTGATATTGTGACCATGTTATTTTGTTCTGACTAACTTTCTATACAGAAAGACAACCTGTGCTAAAGGGAAAGAAGAAAGCTTAAGACTCAGGAATATAAGAATTTCAGCCATGAGGTATAAAATCATTGGGAAGTAGATGATTTTTCTAGAAAACATTTGAAAAGCAAATTTCATCTATAAATATCTTTGTAGACACAAGTTTCTTTTATGTCCAGCCTTTCAGCCTTTCAGTCCCATAGAAACACACAGAAGGTTATGCCAATTTTTAACTGTTTGGCCTATTAGTTCAGGCTTACTATTTACCAGCTCTCACAACGTAAATTAACCCATAATTCTTATCTATGTTTAGCCACATGGCTTGGTACCTGTATCAGTGAGGCATTCTCATTTTGCTTCCTCTGAGTCTGGCTAGTGACTGTGACTTTGCCTTTCCTCTTCCCAGAATTCTCCCAGTCTAGTAACTCCACCTGTACTTCCTGCTTTGCTACTGGCCAATCAGCATTTTATGAAACCAATACGAGTGACAAATCTTTATAATGTACAAATGCATTATCACATGTATCTTCTTTGGGACTTGAGAACAAATAAAAGAGAGTTTTGTTTTTGTTTTTTTTTTTCTGCAGAACCACATTACAAATCAAATACATTATATCAGAAAAATATACTAAACAATTGATCACTACAGCGTAATATGAGTTACAGCAAACTGAACCGTGATTTGACTAGCTTGTACTAGAGTGCCTTTGGTGTATCATAAGATAGTGGACAAAAGGAAACGCTTACTATGTGTAGGTAAAAACAAGGGAGCAGTAGCATACCTATAAGACAAAACACTACATGGGCACAGTAAAGTAATATTGGCAATGAGAATTCTCAGGTCATGTAAGAGTGGAAATAGGGGATTAGTTCAATATGAAAGAGGCATAGAAAGACAGACAGTCAGATATCAAGAGTGGAAGCTGGTTGTTGGAAGGGTACAAGTGCTATTGTAGTCTTCACAAACTGGAAATATAAGTGCCCACAGCAAAACAGACAGGACAGGTAGTAAGAGATATGTGTTATATTCGTATTCACACTGAGTACCTGAAAATGTTGCCCTATATACTTCAAATTCTTAGTTTTTTAATATGCAATAACACTGCAGTAGTAGATACAGAGTAGAAAACAGAAAACTATGGTGAACAGAGCATGTCCAGAATGAATGTGTATCGCGGACTTGAGCATGGCCATATCAAGAGCCCCATTGCCTCACACCCATTGAAACTGTCAAAGCTTTCCCAAGGTCAGGCTCAAGGAATTCATTAAGCCTTCCCCTGGTCCTTGTGCATTTCTGACAGTTTGTACAATAACTAGCAACAGTAGCTTCCTCCTCCAGGATGCCAGCAAACTGAGACCACTCCCTAATAGAGACCTTCCACTAAGACTAGTTAACCTACCTTGTGCTGCAGATAATAAACATTAAGTGTCCTCCATCAGAGCAGGTATGACCAACCCAAAACCAGCCGTTCTGTCAGTGTTTCTGGCCTTCTTTCAGTGCATTGCTTGTTCTTTATTCCATTACTGCCTCAGCTAGCTCAGTTCCAAGATTTTAGAACACATTTTAAAATAAAATACCAAAAATTTCCTATTGTGATCATTATCCCGTTGCTAATGTAATATGAGGAAATGTATTAAATGAGACTTACAAAGAGCATAAATATATCACCGTAAAGGCTAAACAATTATAGTGGATAAATCACAAATGCCATGTTACTTTAAATATTCCACTTGTCTCTATTAGACACAGGGCCTTTCCTTTATTATTCTCAATGCATCTTTGATTGAGAGAAAAATGCAACTAACCTGAATGGTTGTGTGTATAATATACTGTGTGTATTGGTCCAGTCATGAAAAGAAATACGATTAGAATTGAGAAAATGTAAAATTGTGTTTGTATAAGCAAGCACCTCAGCTCCTTTGGAGTTTTCTTTTATTTATTCTGTGCTTATTGTTGGTTTATTTTATTTTCATCCTACTACGATCTGAAGCCAGTGTATTCAGCTATAAAGATCTGAGTCTTGGTTCACTTGTTTTTAAAATACATATAAAGATATAGTTTACTTTGACTATGCATACCTATGGTTATGAACTCAACAGGATGCTATATTTTTTCTTTGGCCATGAAAATTTCTTTGGGAAAGTGGTCACTCTTCTGGAAGAAACACCCCAAAATCCTATCTATTTACCTAACAAATCATTTTACCTCATCTTTCTGATCCAATATTTAGTCCACAGATGTATATTATTTATATTGGGTGTGGAGATGTGATGTTCATAAACCTTCAAATTTTCTTTAAGGGATACTACAGGCAAGTGGGAAGCCATCACCCTTCATCCATGTCCACCAACTGACAACAGTTTGAGGATCTAAAGATGTCTCTTCATTCTTGAAACCAGTAACACCAGGGAATCAGGAACAAGAGCCTTTGGGATTTAAAAAGAAAAAAACAAACAAACAAAAACAACAACAAAAAACGGATTTTTCTGTGTAGCCTTGGCCGTTTTTGGAATTCGCTGTGTAGACCAGACTGCCTTGAAAGGCACAGAGATCTGCCTACCTCTGCCTCTCCTATGCTGGGATTAAAAGTATGTGCCACCATCGCCAGTGTCTAGGATTTTACATGACTTGAGCTAAAGAACTTATTCTATGCTTATGCTAGACTAGAGAGTAATAATAAAAACACTGGGTGCTATTATTTTAATTCTTGCTATATTGACAAACGCAAATTGACTCTCATATTTTCTTTCTACTGGTATATCTTTGAATGTTTTCTTTTTTAATGTTCATTTCTGTCTGTGTTTACCTATTTTGTCAAGTATAATGCATACCTACCTAGAAAAGTGAGTCTGATTTCTAGGTGGAGAAAATAAAAGTCATGAGAAAGTTGAAAAGTGATTCCTGGTATGGGTAGAAAGACTGGATGTGAAAATAGAGATTTTGAAAATAACATAGTTAATATACTTATGTGGAAATATCCACAGAAATAAATGTACAAGTAGTAATTAGCCAATGGAAGAGATCTGACTACTGATAGATGGAAGAAAATATATATTAACAGAACACATCATGAATTCTCAAACATGTATGCAATCTGAGACGTTAAAAGAGTTTTTGACATTGTGTCTAGAGAGATTATGTGGCCTCAGATATTGATTGAACCCTTTAGCAAACCAAGTATATTATTTGATTAAAAATGAAAACAATATTTTAATTGGTTTAGAGTGAAAAATGTAAAGTACAGCATTTTCATCCTTGTTGTCCTCTGGGATCTGTCCCTTGTACTCGTGCCAACAGTGAATGCCTTAGTTTCTGATTTGCAAGGTAATACCTCACCTACACAGCATTTCCTGATGGAAAATTAATGAGTGAATAAGGTTCGCTTACATGCTCAGAGTGCATCAGGCTGTGAAGCGTGTTTTGTCAGTGGTTTTGCTGGACTGAGAACAGTTTTCAAAGTCCTAGTACGTGTGAGATGGATGAGTAACCACATCAGGGAAATGTGAAAAGATATATGAAAAAAATAAGAGCTAAATACATCAACTTCACACTTTTCTCTTCCCACTTCACCCCTGCTTTCCTTTGACAAAACAGATGCGGGGGGATGCAGCTTTGGACTGCACTTTCTAACTGCCATGTTTCTTTAAATATTTCAAAGAGTGAGAGAAGGCAAGAAACTCCAAATAGACTTCAAGAGAGTCATTTTTCAATATTATAGAAAACTTAAATTATTACTATAAATCTTCTTATAGACACCAAAATCTCAAAGGAAGGAAAACACCCACATTGGTCCCAAATTATTTCAGAAAATGTTCAAAATATTGACAAGTAAATTAACACTCTGCTGCAGGACAATGGTTTTACCCTCGAAAGATTTGATTCTTGTACCTGTTTAATAAAATGCTGATTGGCCAATAGCCAAACAGGAAGTATAGTTGGGGTGACCAGGCAGGAAGTAGAGGCAGAGCAATGAGAACAGGAGAATTCTGGGAGGATGAAAGATTTAGTCTGTGATCATCACCCAGACATAGAGGAAGCCAGACACAGAGAAACAAAATGTGACTGCCTCACTGAAAAAGGTACCAAGCCACATGGCTAACACAGACAAGAATTATGGGCTAATATAAGTTATAAGAGTTAATAAGAAGCCTGAGCTAATAGGCCAATCAGCTTATGATTAATGTAGATCTCTGTGTGTTTCTTTGGGACTTAACAACTATGGGACCTGGTGGGACAGAAATCTCAGTCAAAATCCCTCTGCCACTATTTTGTCATTTTCTTTTTACAGTGGGACAATACAAAGAAACAACTAATTTTTAATCCTATTGTAGGAGAACTGCAAAACTGCATTGCTTCTTTTATGTAAAAATGTATTTTATGCCTTTAATTTTATAACTTTAGATTAATGGATAAAACAGATGATTCAGTTCAAATAGCATTCAGTAAGGATATGCAAAATCACCGACGTGGATAGGCATTATTCAAGAGATAATTACAGTTACGTTTCTCAGTCTGATGGAGATCAGAACTAAATCTAGGTAATCTAAGATTAAAAAAAAGTATTCAAGCACTCTACTTTATTCTTAATTATATAATTAATAATGTTTATTTAGATTGTATGATACAAATCAGATTTGCCAATAAGAAACTAGCAAGTATTTAATTTTTACAAATGTATTCAACTATTTTAAGGAGGCAATGTATCTGGGAAATAATTTATAAGTTGAAATGTATTTCAGGTCTTACTCTTCATGTTAGGGAGGCCATTAGCATGTTATTGCCATAGGCGCTAAGGAAATTACAAAGGGTTATAAATTTGCTCTTTGATGGCACTCTACTCTAACCAAATGAAAACTATACATATGAAATTAAATAGTGAAACACCTGACTTCTCTGTACCTGGTAGTCTGTTAGAATAATTTAGAAGGACCTTCATTACCTCGTGTGGTGACTTGTTCAGAAAATCTTCACTGCTTCGTGTTCACACCTACACCAGGAAGGAGGCTACAGTTCATTGTTCCATACAAGCTGCCCTGGAGATTTTTTTATAATTAAAAGATTTAGTGGGAGGCCCTTCATAAAATGATATTACTCTATGCAGAAAGAAGGAAATATATTTTACTTATTTTAACTGATATAAATACATGCACCAAATTTGATATTGTTGATTACTGGAAAATATCAAATGCTACATCGTACTCCACATGAAATCTTATAAAGATTTTCAAAGTTAATATATCATATATATATTATAAATCATGTAGTTAAAAACCTATATGTCTAAACCAAAATTATAAAACAAATTAGTATGTATTTCAGTGATTATAAACTGACTCTAATAATAATTCTTATAAGACATATTATCTTAAATACAAACATTTTGAATTGTATATATTCACATGCACTCGTACTTATTTTCTACCTTTGTTTTTATATTCTGTCCTTAACCTCTTTTTCTGTCTGTGTATAGGCAAGGTACATGTTACATTCTTTGCTTTTTCCCCATCATTCTCATGAACTCCTGGCATTTGCTTTGTTTGATGAGGAGTGAATCCCTAACTACAGTAATAATCAGGTTCTGCAATCTGGAAACTGTGAGGAGAGTTCCAGTGATGTGTTAATCTTCAGTTCGCTCTAGAATTAGGCAGCTCAGGGCCTGGTTTTGACTCATTCTCACTCTAGTGGAAAAGACTGAATACTCATTTGTAAAGAGCGAGTAAGCCCGCATTGATGACTGAGAAATTCCCTGTGTGAGAATGATCTTGTTCTTGAACCTGGATCATTGTGCAAAATAAATTTTTCTCGTTCTTTGCATAATTCTGGATATTCTGTGAACAGCCATGATTATTTTTCTTTTCTTTTACTAACTTTTTTCAGTCTTTGTGACTGAAACCAAACTCTCGTGAAAATTTGCCAATTGCTCTATTACTGATATTTATGGTTACTTTGTGAAACATTCAAGTGTTACACAAGGTTAATATCAACTTTCTAAATTCAGTTAATAAAACTCCACAATTACAGAACTATCCACTGTGAATTGACACTCCTTCCATCACTAGTAATTCCACAAGTAGATCAAGCCACACAGCTCTTACACATATGTAATGGACCAAAGTTGGTCCCATGCAGGCTCCCTAGCTGTCAGTACACTGCCTGTAATCTTCTATGGGCCCACACTAGTTGTTTCTGTGGGTTCCTTTGTGATGAATTTGATAATACTGGCTGTATCATCCTTTCTCCCTTTCTTCAACAGGACTTCCTGAGCTCAAACCAGTACTTGGTTGTGTATCTCTGTATTTGTTTCTGTCAGTCGCTGGATGAAGGCTCTCTGATGACAAACTGAGGTAGTTACCAATCTGATTACAGGAGGTGGCCAATCCATCTCCTATTTATTCTTCAGGCTACCTATCCAGTATTGTTAGGAGTCTTAGCTAGGGTCATCCTCATAGATTTGTGGGAATTTCCCTTGTACCAGGTTTCTACCTGACTCCAAAATGCTTCCTCTATCAAAATATATCTTTCATTATTCAACTCCATCCTCCCCTGCCCCAATGCAATCCCTCATGTTCCTATCCTGGCCAGGAACCAGTTGACCCAGGAGTTGCTCACTTGTAATTTTAGAGGTTCAGTATATTATCATCATTGTGGGGATCACGGAGGTGCACAGGCAGACATGATACTGGAAAAATAGCCAGTAGTCCTACATCTTACAGGCAACAGTAAGTCAACTGAAAGTCACATTTCATGAAACTTGAGTCAAACAGACCTTAAAGCCTGTCCCTGCAGTGACATACTTCCTCCAATAAGGTCACACCTCCTAATAGTGCCACTCCCTTTGGAGGCCATTTTCTTTCAAATTACAACATTTTCATTTCTACTTTGGTCTTTCCTTGTTACCTAGCCTCTCTGGGGTTGTGTATTTTAGAATGGTTATCCTTTGCTTTACAACTAATATGTGCTTGTGAATAATAAGTTCAGTCATGCTTTCTCATACTAGTTTGCCTTGTCCAAGCTTAATACAAGTGGAGGAACTTAGTCCTACCTCAACTTGATATGGCATTCTCTGTTTACACTCATGGGGAGTGCTGCCCCTTTCTGAAAAGAAAGAGAGGAACAGTGGATTGGAGGGGCCAGTAGGGAAGGGGAAAATGGGAGAAGAGGAGGGATGTAAAATAAATGAATGAATTAAATTAATTAAAAAAAAGAGAATAGACTTTGGTATATACGGTGGGAAACGCTAGGTGTTACAAGAAACAGCCAGGCCATCAAATACCTCCTATGTAATCAAAATTTCATACTCAACTGGACAAATGCAAGGTACATGCTATATTATCCTAAATTATAAACATTTTCTAAAGAAAAAAAGTAAAGTTATTATTAGAGTTTGAGTTGTGGAAGGAAATACTGAGATTTAAAAATACAGATGATAAATGAGAAAACTGAGGATTAACAAGTAGACTGAATCAGTGATGCTGCAATAGGAGGACGATATGGTAAAATGTGTTAGAGGAGCAAGGATGTGGTGATAGGATGTCAAAATTCACTCATTTATTTGGTGCATTGTGTGTGTGTGTGTGTGTATGTATTATCAGAGGTTATGGAAATATACAGCATATGAAAATTGATAATCATATGTTGATGTACCAGAGGAGTGATTCTCTGATGGAGGTTAATCCTGTCCAGGAAAGGACTGCAAGACCATTAGACCATTGACTCTGAAAACTGTTGTTCACATTTACTGAAGCAACTTCATGTCTTCCCAATAACTGCATTGTAGCATGCAATCTTATGTCTTACATGATATATGTGTGTGTACATATATATATACATATATATGTAAACTTATGATTACATCTTGATCTACTGGTACATATATATCGGTGGGTGGTCAGGAAAATGACTTTTTTATTTATCTATATGATTTTGATATATAGAATATACTCTAGTACATTCTTTTTAGCTAGACCTATTTGTCTCATGAGAATTGTAGACACTTAAAAGCCTAATTTGGTTCTTTTGCTCGGGCTAACTGCACACAATTAGCCCACTTCCCCTCAAGAGCAAGTCAAACTAGACTAAATACTTTTTGCAAACAGATCATAAGTTTAAACCTTTCCATCTATACACAAGGTCAGATGGTCAGAGTCACAGTTGTTCATCCAAGGTTGCTACACAAAACACCCTAAGAAAAGCTTATCAATTCTTCACTTGTCAAGTCTGCTGACAATAGACTTATGTCTCAAAGTTTATCACTGGGCACTCTCCCCTCACCCATCTGGTCACATTCTTAGTCCTGTAATCTTGGAGCCTTGTGTTGCCATGGTAAATGACTCAGCTCCTTATCTCTTACCCTTGGAAGGTGCTTTTGACCAATGATAGGTAACTCTTGTAATTTATTTCATTGATCCAAGTTACACATGGAGGAGAAGCTTTTGGTCTTGAGGAGATGGTAGTAGGAAATAGAATTAGGACAGGAGAATTAAAATAGAAAGAGAAGAATAATGAGACTTGTTTGGAACAACATGGTGTAAGAGAATTCATTCACCCGTAGATACCTTTCTCCTCCTGTAGTGTATGATCTGAACCATAAAGAAACCCAAAGGCCTTCATTACTGTATGTGTGTGTGTATAAATACATATATATATGTATATATACGTATATATACGTATATATATTTGAATATATATATTCAAAAATAAAACCTGTGAATAAATCAGGTAGGTATAAATAAAAATATGTATTATATATTTCATAATATATAGGAAAATACTGTAGAATAAAATTCTAAAGGAAATACCTAAAATGCCCTGCAGAGCAGTTGTGAAGTTCCAGCTTGTCTCAGAATTACCTGAAAGACCTGCTCTGATGAGTTTCTACACTCAACCCTCTGAGTTTCACTACATTGCTGCAGCAGGCTATTTTTTTTGTTAGGAATAAATAATCTCTGATAAGATGCTGCTGTCAGCATGGCTATTGCATATTGAGAGCTACAAACAGTGAATTAGATAATAGTAACTTCTGCAGAGGCTTGAACAAAATTGCAATGTTCAACTGCATGGCCAGTTAGTATTCCTCTGAGTCTGTCTGCAGTAGAAATTGATGCAGCCTTGAGGATAGTATCCTTAATGTGAAGTGGTGGTACATGAAACAAATTTGGATACTCTCTTTAATCAGGGCTGCTTTAGATGCTTTACTAAGAGCTCAATTTTATTTTGATTACATACTCATGGAGAACAGGGAACTATACAACTATTTGGAATTCAGAGCAGGAATCTGTGTTGTGAAATAGGCTTATAGGATCACTGTGTTCAGTTTCTTATTAATAGAACATACACTTGATCTAACAGCATAGACAGATGCTAAGAGAACAATGTGATGAGGAGACAGTATAAGGAGGAAGTCAGTAAAAACTTGTTCAGGCAGAATACGGAAGATACCATTCTAGAAGCTGATCATGTAATACAAAGTAAAAGTATTATTGTGAAAACAGACATGCAATGTATAGGATGAAGATAAGTTAAAATCAAAGTAAAATATGTCTAATATCATAGTTGGCTTGACTTGGTATGGAAAATGAATAAGAAAGAACACTATGACACATCACATGCAGGTATTACCTTTTAAGAGAAGTATGTCAATGCTTTAGAGAGGAAACCAAAGAGCTGTTGTGTGAGCCCCTTCATAAACCATCTGCCTGCTCTGCTGAAGCAAAATCTCTTTAGTCCTGTGAATATTATTCATTTAATGCCCAGAAAGAACATAATGCTTTGAATACAGGTGCTAAACACAGCTAGAGGAAATAGCTTATTATCTGAGATAAGTGGAATAATTATAGCCACTTTTTTTTAACAACTGAAAAAGCTGGTTGCACTACTGATTCTTGAAAACAACTATGTGGCTAGCTTTTTAAAAAATGAAGATAACGATGCACTTGCAAACCTACCTCAAAATTATCTGTCTTTAATGGAAAGTCATTCTGGAGCTCTCTATAAAGCTAGAGCAAATGCTGACTGACATTTCCAACCGGGAAAAGTTAAATAGTATCTTATCAGCTGGCAAATAACAAGTGATTCTTTGTGATGAAAACAATTATGACATATTATCTATAATGTGTCTATCTTTAGAAAAAGGTAATTTACTTGAGTCTGTCACAAGAGAAAAACATTTGATGATGCAAATAGTTCTCTCCTAAGATGACTGCTTATCCCGAAATATTGTTTGCATTTGTTGTAAGTGGTAAAGCAGATGGCTAAGGAGAAACATTTTGTAAAGTTTGAAAAGTAAGCTACCTTACTGGATAAAATGCCCTCTTCTCTTTACTCCAAGGAGAAAAGACTGAAAAACAAACATAAAGATGCTGAAATTTTCAGGATTGACTTTTTTGGAGGAGATTTCAGGCACCACTAATTTAAATGTCTGTTGAAGGAGCTGCGGGCTGCATTCCTGCCACCCAGCTCCCGGCCGCCTGGCTAGCTTATGCCCCAGAATAACAACACATAAACTGTATTCATATAAACACTGCTTGGCCCATTTCTATTAACGTGTGTAGCACCACAAGGTGATGACTTACCAGGAAAATTCTAGCCTACTTCCATCCTGGATTGGAGCTTCATCGCATCTGCCCCAGAGAGCAGAGCTAAGGTGTATGAGCTCACTTCCTCTTCCTAACAGCATTCTGTTCTGTTTACTCCACCCACCTAGAGGCTGGCCTATCAAATGGGCCAAGGCAGCTTCTTTATTAGCCAATGACCTTCCTCCATCAAATGTCTCCCTACAGTTAACCAACCATGTACATATTCAGAGTGATTTCTTGAGTTTCTATTATGTTGAGAAATCATTTCTGTTGCTGCATGAAGACAGAGAGCAATGGGCAGAAATCTGACACTGAAAGTCTAAACTATGCAATTAAATACCTGTACTTATTCTTTTAACACCAAGTATTTGTTATCATCTAATTCTGCTTTTTAGAAAGACCAGTGTAAATAATACATTTAGACACAAACTTACTCTAGCTTCTAAATTAATATGTAAATGATTTATAATATAAATATTTAATAGTATTTTATGTCTTGAGTTGAATGACTGACCAATGTAAAAATTGTGTTTTACTTCTTATAAAAGTATAAATTTTTAACAAACCACACGAACCAGGTTATTACTTTTTCACAATCATTAGCGATGAAAGGGGCTACTTGTGTACTTTCAGTATATTACTCTTCTTATACACTTTCAAATGTCAAAATGATTCTTGATGAAAGTATTTGTATTCAATTCAGTTGGTAGATGTGGCAGCTGAGGCTTGGGAATGATAATTATCTTACCAGAGTATCATCTAGAGGCCCAATCACATTTTAGACCTTCCCATTTGACTTCAATTTTTTATTTTATCTTTTGTTTCACGCATTAGCAAGGTAAACATGTGAAGTAGAGAAAGAAGATATTTTAATGGAAGATATTTTAGCAGGAATTCAAAATAACAGTGCATTTGGTCTGAGTATAGACTGTGAAGTTGCCTAGTTGCTTTAGGGAATGATTGAGAAAGTAATTACAGGTTTATTAGGGTTCTCTGATTTAAATGATAGTAATTGTATGCAGATGTTGTTAAGTTAATATTCTGAATCAGTAAATCAGTATTCAACCTTAAAATTGCCACAGATGTTAAGCAATTGGAGTGATCCCATGTACTACTGGTTTAGTAATATATAATACAAGTATGAATGTATATGGGTAAAAAATAGGAGTACAGATAGAGATATTCCAGCCAACTGTAATCCTCAATATTTAATGTAAGTATTTTTCGCTTCTCTGCAATTGTTTTACTTGTTATAAAAGAAAGATATGAAAATTAAATTTATACATGCCAGTGATGTTGTCTGGAGTATGGGGATGATGTTTGACTTTCTACAATGTAAAAGACAGTTCCCACAGTAAAAAAAACTACCATTTAATATCATTTGCACCAGTATTTAACCCTACCACATAAACTGGCTCTTTGGAGCCCATTACCTATGGAGGTATACTTTGCATAGCCTAGATATAGAGGGGAGGGCCTTGGTCCTGCCTCAAGTGACAGACTTTGCTGATTCTCCATGGAGGGCCTCACTCTCTCTGCTGAGTGGATGGGGGTGGGGTAGGGAGAAGATGAAGGGAGTGGGAGAACAAAAGGGAGAGGGAACTGAGGTTAGTTTGCAAATCAAAATTGTTTTAAAAGTAAAAACATATATATCAGTTACATTGTCAAACTGCACAGAAATTACACCATTTATAGGAAATCAGTGCTATGTTCTTCTTATGAATATATTTCAAAGGTATGCAGAATGAAGGCATGTTTTTTCCACATGGATGGAGAACGACTGGTGTTGGAGAAGGGGACATGATTTTTAAACTCTAATGTCTCCATAATTGAATAAAAGACTGGATGCTTTTACTTAAATTATTATAGGTTAACTTTAAGAAATAAGTTTCATACAATTCTTCCAAACAAAGCATATCATTTTCCCTACTCTTTGTTCAGATTGCCCTTTAATAATTTCCATCACTTTTACATTAATGTAAATTGAAAACATGGAGCTGAAGTGATGGCAGTGGTTAAGAATATTGATTGCTTTCCCAAAGGACTCGGGTTCAAAGTTCAGTAACTACAAAGTGGGCCACAACAGTTTGTAACTCCAGTTCCAAGGGATCTGATGACTTCTTCAGGCCACCATGGTGAAATTCCAGTCATACATGAATGCCAATTATTTATGTATATAAAATAAAATTTTAAAAAATTAAGTTATTTTTTCAGTGATAATTTCAGGTACATTTGTAACTTCCATCTCTGCATGCTTCTTACCTCAGAGGAAAAATATCACACATTCATTCCATTTAAAATGTTGTATTTGTTCCAATTTACAGTGTCTAATACAGCTTCGATTTTCCATCCATTATCTATCCTTCTTGCTAACACATCATCATTGTATAAATGTGATCCTGGGTATCCCGAGCTCATCTTTGTGGTCTCATTTTCCACTGTTATTAGCACTTCTTTACAATTCTATGCTTATTTATATGACCTGTTCTGATTAATCTCAAATTAATTTGACATCTCCTGGAATAGACTCTGAAGAATTTATCAAATCTCCAGAATAACCCAGCAGGGAGGGGTGCAGGCAGAGTTCTCTTCTTCCATCGTCCTAGATCAAAAGTCATGACTAAGGGCCTAGCGGGCACCTTGCTTCACACAGGATTGACCTTGCATTACAGAGCCACTGAGTGGGAGCTTATGTCCACTTAAGAAATTCTTGTGTAAGAATAACTCTGTTAAGCCACAGAATAAATCACTTAGGTGTAGTTGTCAAAAATATCCATAGTACTCATATAAAATCTTTTCATTGTCATAACAATTAAAATTAACTGATCAGTCACCAAAGTAAAATATCTCTTTCAAGAAAAGCAAAATTGGATTGACTCTATAAATCAATTAAGTAAATACTAAAGTTTAAACAATACTATGGTTGCAATCTATACACATATCTATATGTACAAACAAATATTTAATATTTACTTAAGTTGTTTAAATTTTATCTGTCAGACTTAATGCTTGAAACAATGACTACCAGACACACTCAAGTGGCTCGGAGTTGTATTTAGTTAGACATTTTCTCAAAAAACAAATGAGTTGAACTCAAGTCAGGTAACAAGACCAGAATTCCATCAGAATATGAGAATTTTTATATTTTTTAATTTTTAACACAGGAAACAATGCTATACTATGAGTCACTGTATGTTTCAGAGTGTGCTATAATTTTGAGAACAAAACTTTTGAAAATTGATCAATTAGTCAACTCAGAAATCACTAGTAGCTTTGTTCTTGTTCCTTATAATCACCAAGCGTGTCTTGTTGAGATCTTTTTTTTCCGTTTATTTATTTATTAAAGATTTCTGTCTCTTCCCCGCCACCGCCTCCCATTTCCCTCCCACTCCCCCAATCAAGTCCCCCTCCCTCGTCAGCCCGAAGAACAATCAGGATTCCCTGCCCTGTGGGAAGTCCAAGGACCACCCACTTCCATCAGGTCTAGTAAGGTGAGCATCCAAACTGCCTAGGCTCCCACAAAGCCAGTACGTGCAGCAGGATCAAAAACCCATTGCCATTGTTCCTGAGTTCTCAGTTGAGATCTTATACCTCATTGTAGACTTGTCTGTTCTTGGAGTATTTTCTCTCCTCTATGGATGAAGCAAAATTATTGTGTATGTGAATTAAATTTCTCATCATCATATAGTTAAAAAAAGAGTAACTATTCTTATGATACTGACACGTTTGCTAGTTAAAAACTATTGAGATTATATCTCTGCTCTCCATGTCTTCAGTATACACTCAACATCGTTTTCTGCATGCAACACTCTTAATAATTCTACCCTCACATTGTTTACGTATATAATAACAGAGCAAACGAATGTTTATATACATTACTGTGGGAAGTTTATAAGCTGGTCATTCAGTAGTTTCAACAATGAGTACACAGGTGCTTCTCAGTTTCAGCTAAAGATGCTCATTTGGAAGAAGTTTTTTTTTTTTTTTAAAAGCAGGAGCCATAATTATTCTGGCAATACCTGCCTCCTTCAAGTACATTCTCAGAAGGGGTGCTTTGGGTCACTCTCCTACCTGAAAGTTTCTATCTCTTGTTCCCGTCAATGCAGTTTTATTTTGATTTAAATTTTTAATTAAAGTAGGCTTTATGAAATCCCTAAGCCTTATACATTTCAGTCTTAAACGATGGATAATAAAAGACTGACCACTTTACAAGAACTAATGCAATGTATCTTTCTTTATACTTACTATTAAATATTAGTTTTAAGAATGCACATAACTTCCAAATGATCCTTGAAAATGGCATGTACAAAGTTAACCACAAATTTCCTTTCACAGGCATTCATAAAACAGTTCTATTATGAAGAATAAAAAGAAGTTTAAATTTCTTTCATTTGAATTCCCCTTCAAAACTGTTTTTTCCCAAAGTTATCTTGTCATCGATTCTTTAGGCCTCTCAGAATTATGTAACAATGGTTAGGTGATTGGTAAGGCACTTTAGAATGCCACTGGTAAACGTGAAACATTCTCTCAGATCCAAAATAGAATAACAAGCCTGGCTGCCCCCTGCCGTGGAGCTTACTAATTCAAGAATCTTGCAAACTCTCACAGATGCTGAGATTCCCACTGGGATGGAACCACACTGCTGCCTTTTTACTTGTGGCCTCTCAGATACTTAAGAAAATTACAGTTACACACTCTTCTCTAAGACAGGGAGCAGAAACTCCACTTGGATACTTTCCACAGATAAATGGACAGCATAACTCTTCAATCTGTTTTTTTCCCCACCTGTTTTTCGTTTGTTCGTTTTGTTTTATTTTTTTTTTTTGTTTGTTTGTTTCTGGTTAAGAATTGAAGAAAATGGGAAGGCAGTTTTTATTATTGGTGAACACATTTAGCTAGAGAAGTTCAATGTATGCTGATCCTCTTTGACTCTTTTGTTTGGGAATATATGGTAATGATTATGTTAACATGTGCTAACTAAGGAGAATCTGGAATGTGGAATAAAGATGACAACTTCCTAGGTTTTGGATTATAAGGTTAAATATGGTATTTCCTATGTTTAACAAGAATTGCTTACCATGAATAAGGCTTAAGACTTGTTCCTCAACATGCACAGAAACAAACATACAAGCAAACACACATGGCTACCCATAGGCAGACACATCAAAACAAACAAGAAGAGAAAATGCAACATGTTCATTTATATATAACAGCTCTCATCTTTAAAATAAAACAAATTAAGTTCTCCAGTATTAAAACACTGAAGCCCATACACTATGTGTCACCTTTCTTACTTGATCACTAATTTCTCTATAGGGGGAGGGGTGATACCACTTTCCTATCCACGTTATTAGGTACAAGAAATTAGATTGATGGCAGATAATCCTTAATATTTATGTTAAAAATCAATGTTTGCACGGGCTGC
This sequence comes from Microtus ochrogaster, assembly GCF_000317375.1. Lineage (NCBI taxonomy): Eukaryota > Metazoa > Chordata > Mammalia > Rodentia > Cricetidae > Microtus > Microtus ochrogaster. The sequence goes on from NC_022027.1 coordinate 17,860,961, forward strand.
TCTTAGTCACTTACATTTCCGTATCAATAGCCAATCTCTTAAATTTCAACAACTTCAGAAAGATATTTAATTGTTTCTGATCCTAAGAGAATATGTGTTCCATGTTACATGGCTGGATTATGATTTATGCATTCTTTATCTACCAGAGAACTCTAAGCTCTGTTTGGCGTATTGGAATGCTGGTATCCTGTATTTCCACGAATGACTATGGATGGCTATCACATTGAAGAGCTGTGGAAAATCATGTACAATATATTAATCTGTCTGTAGTGATTACAAACTCATCTTTCATTCCTTCAAATACCTCAGCTTTCTGTCATGAAACATTCTTGCCATATACTTATCTATAAATATATATGCCTAACGCATGTAGTATAAAAAATCATTTTACTCCATAATTTGTAATTTGATGTACAAGATGAAAAACAAAATATTCCCAAATGTGTTTTCTTGGAGTTCAAACCAAGGAGCATTTGAGAACAGCAAATATAGGGAGGTCTTTATATTGTGGTTTTTCTTATGTTCCTAAGAACCTGACCTGCCCAAACACAGCACACTTTCTGTCTATTTCCTTCTTGTTATTAAAATGTCATCATCCATGTTAAGATAAACATATAGCAGGGAATTGAAAGTCAAATATCACAACTATATCTTGGTGAATCTTTATCCCAGCTCTGTTCTTCCCTCTTCATCTCCTGTAAGGATATTTCAGTGTCTCTTTAAACATGTCTATGTTCTGATTTCCATTCCTTGTGGAGACAGTATTCAGACAACCATCGTATTTCTTTTTGAACTTGTGATTTTCCATCATGTCTATGAGGTTAAATATTTGTTAGAGTTTAAATGCATGTTTCTTCTTCTAATATTTTCCCTTTTTTATACATGTAAGTTATAGAAAGTTAAATACTCAGAAAGAAAGCTGCTTTGTCCACAGAGAAGAAAATCATTTTCAAGAAAGAATAGTATTTAGTTAATTAACAAGTCACATGAAGCTAAAAGTTCTAAAGAGAACTGAGGTACATAGAGTCGATTTATATATAAATTGCTATGCTGTTCCACAATTTCATGCCATTATGTTGATAAAAATTTGACAAATCTTTGTGTCGTTTTTTTTTTTCCTTTCTCTATCAGAGAAAAATATTATACACTTGACCATATTGTTTCTTGGAGCTGAAGAAAGCCTTTAAATTTTTTCATTTTTATAATTCCAATTGCAGCAGGAGCACGGATGTGAAAATCCATACCTAGGGAAATAGGGATTACACTGAGTCTATTAATTTACTAAAATCTAGACTAGTCAAATCATTTTTGATACCATAAAAATTGACATAATGGGAATGAACACAATACAACACATATTCAAGTCACGTTAAAGCAGTATGGAGTACTTAGATTCATAAGACTGACCAGCGGCATAACCAGTGTTCTGATTAGTTGGGAGAGCACCTAATCACTACTTCACTACTTTACTAGTGTTGGTCTCTTTCTCGGAAATCAAAAGGGCTGATTTAATTGGAGTGATATAAATCATTTGAAATGAAATCACTCACATTGTATGTACAAAAAATGCCTAACAAATAGCGTCTCATATTACATAAAAGCACTATCAGATAATATATATATATATATATATTACATCTGATTATAATTTTGTAGTAACTTTGCCATCTTCCTTTGTCACAGAAAGCTAACCAGTACTGTTTTAGTAATAGACCACAATTCTGACTAGTCCTTGTTATAAAGGAAGAAATCTTGTTTCAAATAATTTCATTTTCTATTTTATATGGTAATTCAAACATAATATTTATTGGAGAAGTGTTCTTGTAAGGGGGTGTATTCCATGATTTTATAGGAAACTATGCTATGTTTTTGATTGTAAGTAAAACTTTGTAAATACAACGTTGCTAAGATAAACTTTATAAACATAACAATGAATAGTTTGGTGAATTTTTTTTAGCTTTTTAATTCATATTAAATTCTATTAAATGATTCAGTGTTAGGCTAAGGTTTCTGTATAAAACTTTTCAGTGATATTCTGCTTCATTTTATTTGTGCAGACGCTGGAGCCTCTGTCTGATAAACAAATTAAGAATTGACCCCAATTAGGTATTTGCAGAAAGTATTTCTTTTATATAAGTTTGTAGCTGTGATTCATCCCAACTCTGAAGCCAACCTCAGTAATAGTGAATTCCATAAAATTTTAGTGTGAAAGATTATTGCAAAGATAGTGAAGTAATAAATATTTGATTTCCTCAGAATACCATATTTAAGTATGATTTATTTTTTTAACCAAAATATGCTTTCTCTATTTTAGTTCTCTCTGTATTTTTAAACAATTCTGGGGATCTACTCATTTTTGTGATCAATTTTTTAACTTTCCTTTGTTGTTGTTTGTCTTAGTTCTCCAAGGTTCTCAAGACTATTAAACAACAAAAATCCTACAGTCAACTGCTTTTTGTTGATTGTAACATTGGAGACAAGATAATCTTTGACAAACAGTTTTTAGGAAACTAGAGAGAAGTTAACATATCTCTTTGCCTGAATACAAGTAAATCTAAATGCTGTTTGTCAAATCTGAATGCTAGTGTGAGGGTCTATTAATTCTGTGATCATGGGTAAGAATCTGCTCCTCGTTGTTTGTGCGTACTACGTGGATTATATGATATGGATATTATAAGATGATAAGAATCATAATTTTAAATTGACAAACGTTATATTCTGTTGTATGCTTAGTGAAGTACCTAAAGTTATGGCATTTTTTTAAACTTTTACTTGAAAAAATAAGCAAATTGGAGTCATAGAATGGCAAAAAAAAACATATATTTGAATACAATAATTGAGGCATAATATTGAGAAAATTTTCTGTAAATTTTTAGATAGAAGTTCAAACAAAAACAACAGTTGAATTTAAGGGAATTTTAAAATTTGTCATTAAAAGCAACAGTGTTACATTGTAGCAGTATCCATTACTATAAATATAGCCTTCCAAACTAGGAATGTGTACCTGATTGATCTTACCTTTTATCTAATTCCTACTTTAAACTTTCTATAAAGTTCCTTTCTTTGGTCAAGTATTATTTATGTCAAATCATGCTTTACCAAAATTAGAAAAATTGATTTTACACAGAATACCACACTCTATTCTTTCAATAGTAAATTAAATGTGTGTGGCTTCAGTTACTTTATCTGTGTCACATGTAAAGATATTTCAGTAACCTTGGCCCAAGGACATATTCCCTGAGGTGGTGGCAATTGCAGAGTACTGCTGCAGACTTTAAAACCATCTTCCTTCTGTAATCCTTTCCATGCGGTATTCACACAAAGACTTTAGTGTTCAGAGACAGAGTTCTTTGCCTATACTAGTGCAGTCTATGCCGCCCTTTTTCAGGTTACCTTCATCCTGGATATCTTTGATCAAAAATCCTCCTGCGTTTAGAATGCTTCAGGCAAGGTGAGTCTGACAGCCACCACTGTTTTCCTGACAATTCTCTTTCGCCTTCCCTCTTTTGAAGCCACAACTTATTGTGTCTATATAGTAAGTTCCTTTTGTCTGCCCTGTCTTTTGGTCCTCACTCCCTTGCTTGAGTCACACAGCTGGCAGAATGTCACACTTAGCATCTGGAAGAGTGTCAGCGCATTCTTTAGCCATTTTCATCCCGCTGAGGTGAGACTGGACCATCAAATGAAATGTGTAGTGAATCACAATAGGGCCAGAAAGAAGATCTAGAGCAGCATCGGAAAGTGTGGTGTAGTTAGGCATTTGAAAGTTCTTCTTGTTGTTGCAAATGGCATGTTACCAGAGAAGCTACCATTCTTTGAGATTCTAACCCACACAGACCCAGCTAGTATGGATTCAGTAACAGTAAAAATTAAGTGGTCTATCGGCAGAGACCTGTGAGGCCACATATTTAGACTCAGGGTAAAATAATTGAATTTTTCGACTTCTTAGCAACTTACATTTTATGACAGTGCTTAGTTTCAAAGACAGCACTGTATTTCATAAGCATTGTATAGCTGAAACACTCAGAAAATTATTCTATGATTTCACCAGCATTGTCTCATTGACTCTTGGAATAAAATTTTTTAATTATAAGTCTGAATGCGTTTTTGTGACAGTTTGAAAAAAAATGAAGGAAAACCTGAATAAATCATATGCCTCAAATCAGAGAAAATGTAACTTTTGAAACCTGGAATCCCTTCTTGGCAGAGCTGATTTTGCATTCAGATTGCTTGAGCTCAAGAAGCCTCTCGATAAAGAAGGAAAGAGAAAAGCATGAAGGCTATGCTCCTCAAACAAGGACAGAAGACTGATAATGAGATCCAACCATCTCCACATATCCTTGTACCAATGCTAGTACCAACATTCTTAGATTGGATGTTCACAATTTTTTATAGAAAAATTGGGTCTTTTTTTTTTCCATATCATCTCTGTTGACTTCTTCAATATATTGAATCAGTCATAGATTACTTCTCATATCTGAAACAGTGAAAATTCTCCATAAGCAGTTATGTGGTATAGTGACAAGTAAAATTGGCCTATGCCAAATTTATACTGAGAACATAGGTTTCTGTCTATTTTTTTTATTTTTGTCATATGTACATTATAAATCAAAATTTCTTATTTGAACTGACATTGTCCCTTCCAAGAGTCAAAGACCATCAAGAACACAACACCAATCATGAATATTCAGCCCTCCTTTGACTCGTTCATTCGAGCTAAGAGACTCCCAAAACCTTCCAGGATATTTCTAGTGCCTTTGGTCATCTTCTAGAAGTGAAACTTACATAACTGATCATTTTATAAATAGGGACTTGAGTCCCTTGAACCGAAACTGATCTGAATACCTTCTCTTGAGCATGAGATGTCACGGTACCTTTTTGTACCACGAAAGCTTCCAAAACAGGGAAGCAATCAGGATTACTACCAAGCTTTAATGCCTATGACCCACAACCATAACCAGTGAGCATAGTAGGTCAACCCTCAGGGTGAAATAGTATCACCATATATTAGTAGTAATCAGAAGCTCTCTAAATAGACTTCAGAGCTGTTCAACCAGGAAGAAATCATACTTTTAATTGGATATCTAATCAACTAGACAGTGGTAGTGGCATCACAGACCTTGGGATAAACCCTTTAAACTACCACTTAAAAAATATAGTATTATCCCATACTGCACTCTAAATATTTGTCGTTATACATACAGATAGGTGTAGTCATCAGCTATCATCAAGGGAGCTTCTCTTTGCAATTGATGAACACCACAACAGAAAACCACTATAAATCTTCCTTCTTTGAATATTGTTGTTGATGGAGTCTACAAATTATGAGATCACTGGGGTAATTTCATAATTTTATTTTGTTAGAAAAAATCATGTTTCTTTATTACTTTGTAAATGAAAATCATTATATAATAAATGATGTTCAAAAGCTAGATCGAGTTTCTGGGCTTTAGTATATGAAGTCAGAATCTGAGTACAGGCATTTTATCTCCAATGTCCTGAATCTTAGTTTCCTGTAACTGCAGTAAGACATTACTTCAAACTATAGTGTTTGAAGTAATAGAAAAAAGTAGAAATTAAATCTCTAAGTTTTTCTCCTAGAAGTCAAAATGTGGGAAGGGTTATTCACCCTTTGAAACTCTCAGGGAATTCTTCCTCATTTAGTCCAAGCTCAGCTGGTGTTCTTCCATCTCTGGCATGCATTTCTTTGCAGCTGCATCCATCTATCTTTGCTAGCATGCAGTCTTATATTTGTGCTTCTGCTCATCTTTATGTCCTTGATTAGGGGTTGTCCCTACTTCAATATCACTACTAATTATGACTATTTCTGAATATAGATGCATTAGGATTTACTGAGTGTTAGGGTTGTGCCATATGCATTGGCAGCCAAGGAAGTACATGACTCAGCTCATGGTATTGCCATATGTCTGAATCATTTTATCTTAAGGTATATAAATTTTACCTTATTGGTTTAACATGATCACTGTTCACTGTTTATTAGAGATTAAAACAAGCAAACTTCATAGTTATGACAACTTACATTCTTTCTTTTTATGCCTTTATTTTGTAATATATCATTCGATATTGAAATATTTTTAATAAGTATATAACTAATTTTGGATCACATTTTTAGGTCATATTGCTTAATAGAAATTTTTGTCATAATTAATAACTTAAAATATATATTTAACATCTCACAGTCTATCAAGTAAGAAATCAGCATGCATAAGTATTACAACTATCTTTCTCCCAAATCATTTTAATTTATACCATTTTATTTAATACTTACTATTAAAACTCACTAAATAATTTAAGATTGTAGAAAGAAATAAAATGATGATCTTATACAGTAGCTTCATAAGGAAGATACCATTTTTACATGTAGATTTTAAATAGATTTCTGACAACAAGCATTTCTTACAAGAATAAAGCTATCAAACAGCTCAAACAGAAAATTATTATTCCAGTATTAGACAGTATGAAGAATAATTAAATTACATAAGTGTCAATATTTGGAATATTAATTATATCCATTAGAGTCCCATAATGCTAGCTCTTCTGGTTAATTTATTTCCTAGTCTGTAAAATAATTTTTAAGCCACACATGAGAAAACATTTAAATTCCTAAATACCAATGACACCTCTGAATAGCTTTTAACCCATAGGCATTTCTTAATATTTTGTTAACTTCAGCTTTTTTAATGTAAGATATATGCTAAATAATATTAAATACAACTGGCATTGCCTCGAACTTTCTTTAGGCAATAACTAGTCAGTTCCTAAATATGTACATATATAAAAGTTATATTCTTACTGAAAGTTATTTCAAGAAATGTCTTTTGTAGAAGAAAATACACTAATTTAATATTCCAGCTTTACTTATTTTTCCATAATTTGAACTTCTCTATACTTTGTTTTAAAATTCTTTTAATTCTAACACAGATTTCTGAGCATACGATCTGCCAGGTTTTTAAGTAATTGCCATAATTAGTATAATAAGCCTAGCAAGAAGCAATAAAATCAATTTTTCCTTCCTAGTTTATATAATAATTGTGAGAGTGAACTAAAGAAAATGGTAACAAAAAGCAAAGGTTACAGAGACAGTGAATATGAAAATGAAAACTTCAAAATTGATTTTTAAATGGCCAATAAAGGTTCTGTAGCTCCTCGTACAATGATGTGTAGAAATTTAAAACATCCATATTGTCTATATAACAATAGGTAAAAGACAATATTAGAAATTGTGATATTGTATAAAATGATCCTCTCAGCTGTAAATATTTAATGAACCCTAAAGAAAATTGCATGAAACGTTTGAAAGTATACATTGTTGACTTTTTTGAACAGTATATATTCCTATTTTTATGAATACTTAATAACACACAGAAAGAAGATTGTATTTCAGTGTCTCGCGATGAATATGTGTTATGTTCTGCTAAATATGAATGTGCACATTTATGTAGTGCACTAAAATATCTAGGACCTCCTCAGCAAACGGTAGTTCACTAGGTTTATAGTACTTGGCAAGAATTCTCTCCGATTGACTGTACCTTAAATGCAATTAAATAGCTCTTGTTTTTTATACCAGTGTAAGTTCCACTATTTGACGTTTATGCATGCTTTATTTTCTCATCTCATTCATTATCTTTTAATAACCTAGATTAGATATTATCATTTTTATTTAACAAAGTAAAAGAGAGACAAATGTTATTCCATTCATTCAAATAGGTACATGGAGATAATGAACTTAAAATTAGTATTCATACCCACTATAAGAGAAAATTTACATATGTAAATTTTATCTATACTTTATATATTCTCTCTCTATATAAATGTGCATATATATAATTTCTATTATATGGAGAAACATAAGATATAAGATACTTGAGCAGAATGTGTAGCTATATGTAGTGGCTAGTTATTGAGCAAACTTTTAATTTTTTCTCCTCTTATTTTTTGCTTCAGTTTCTTGTTTGCATGTATTCTCCTAAGAATGCCAAAGTCCATCAAGTGCGAGGCTTGTTCATTTTGTAATCCTTTCCATTAAGTGTTTTACACATTTTATTCAGTAGCTGGAGCATTTTGGTTCTCAGATAGAATCTATGTCATTATTGATTTCTTTCTCCTTTCTTAAGAGGAAATCAACTTTCCCACTTGTGTTTATTTTTAGAGGTTAATAATCAGATTGAGTGGTTAAGGGGATGTTCGCTTCTTGTGGTTTCTGTGCACAGGGCTGAAGCTTCCGGTCATTCAGGGAGGCATCAGATGTGAGGGCATGGTACTCCCATTTTGAGGGTAAGAAATGAGCACACAGGTAATAAGGAGACAAGTAATCTGAGAATATTTATAGCAGCTACAATGTTCAATTTTGACCTAAGAGATTTCCCAGAACAGCAGCTCAATTTCACAAGGAAGATTTATAAAGGTTCAGATTGGCCTTTTGCAACCAGAAATCTGCAACATTTATATATTTAATTTCCTTTTCCTATCTCCTACGTCAATCCTGTCATTGTCATGTAGCTACTGATAACAGGGACTAAGCAGGTGGGGAATTTCATTAGCCCTAAATCTATTATGAGAGTCTCCCTTTTGATCCAATCAAAATTCCAAAACTTTTCCTTTAAATGAAGTTTTTGTCTTCTAATCTTGTAATGGGAAAGATCTCTTAAAATTCAAACTGGAATACAACTCAATTTTAATCTTTTGAAACACAATGGACTTTGATTAATTAATAACAGATTGACCTCAATCTTCTCTCTTCATTTTGACAATCAACCCAGGAAAATTCTTACTCTGATTTGAATGGCTTTTCACATAAATATACCAATTTTGTGGTTATCACTTTTTGATTTAGAAATGTCCTTTTTTATGCATTTTCCTTCATAATGTCTCAAATTCCTTCCCACAGTTTGGAAGAATTTATACAAACTTTCATTTTCAGAGTCAAACTTTCTTAACCATATCTAAATAATCATTTGCTATATAATCTACATTTATTTTAATTAGAGTAAAACCATAATTTAATGGTGTTGCAGTTTTGGGGGGTTATATACTTGTTGTTTATTCCTTTTTGACAAAGTCAGATCCCCAGAATAACTTTAATTCTCATACCTCAGCCTCCTCAGTGCTGAGATTAAAGGTATGAGCCACCACACCTAGATCATGTCAAAGTCTTAAGAACAATAGTTTTACAAAAAGATTTCTAAGATAACTGATCATTTTGTGTTCCCTTTTCTTTGTGAGTATAATCTATAGATAACAAACATTAGCCCTGGGATGATGTTACTGCTATAAAATTTATGTTTTCCTCACTTTAAATTCATTTATTGAAATATTGTCTTCTAAGGAAATGTTATTCTCACCAGCTGGAAACATGATACATTCAAGAAGATCGGAGCTGTAAGGGAGAAACAGCTCCGAAGACAGCACTTGTACTGGTATCCAGATCATTAACTTCTCTGGGCATGGAAGACGAAGAACGAAATTCTTATTTTTGCAAGCCATGTTCGCAATCCACCCTGCCTATGCAGCTGGGCTGTACAAGCCTGAACAGACTAAGACAGCCCCCAACCATCAGCAGAGGTATTTGAAACCATATTTCACGTCTCAGATTGATTAATCTCAGGCTGGAAGGGTTGTTTGGGCTGTGCTTGACCTTTAAATTTGCCTGCAAGTTTTCCAAGGTAGAGGGAGGGACATGGAAATTCAAGGCACAAGAATGATTTGAAATGCCTTTGCTAACTTGAAGTAGTATGTTGCAAAGAATGCCGAAACTAAGAATGCCTTCAGAGCTAAGAATGCCTTGCTGAACATTAGGAAGGAAACGATGACCACTCTGTTTCCTTACTTCAAGAATTCAATTTTCTTAACAAGTAAGTGTTTTTACTGAGAATTATCCCAAGAAGAGTCAGATAAGAAATCAACCTGAATGACAACTTGATAACTGTCTGATGATAGAGACAATGGGAAGAAAACTCAGTCACAGAATATTGGACTTTCAATCTACAGAATTTTGATGGAGTAAGTATTTAAGTTGCTTAGTTCTTGATAAATTATCTCATGCCAATAAAAATCTAATGCATCATTTTTTTTTCCAATTAGCAGGAAAATTTAGTAATGTCTGAATAGGAAAGACACAGTGAACCATCATTTTCTTTCAGGGAGGAGACACCACACTTCAACTTAAAAAAAACCTCTTTACAGTCCAGGTCTTTTATTTCTTTTTGTACATCAGGCCATGGATTCGAACGGAATGGACTCCAGCAGCTCAGGCTCCTTCCCCGTAGTCCTCACAAAGTGTGCTTCTCTGGGTGGAGCAGGCTTGTGCTTCAGCTGAGCCCAGGTGCCCTTCTCTTTGGCTTCCTTTTTCTTCTGGTCGTTCTTCACCCACTGCTGGAAGCTGTCTCTGCTCTATGAGTGCTTGATGTGTTCAATCCTCACATTAATTCTCTTGACAAGAATCTTGCCCTTAACTTGCTTGTTTACAATGATATCCAGAGCATGCTGGATGACATTGTAGACTCTTCCAGTTTTGCCACGGTAACATTTATGGGGCATTTCATTTTGAACGGTGCCCATTCCCTTGATGTCTACAATATCACCCTTCTTGTAGATTCACATGGACATGACCAAAGGAACAACTCCATGTTTCCTAAAGGGCCTAGAGAACATACAGTGAGTGCCCCTCCTTTTTCCCTTTGTGTTTGTCATTTTGGTGAGTTACTGAAAGATGGCTACCCCTAATGTATCATTATTATACTGGGCTATAGTGAATATTTTTTCATGTCATTTCCTTTGAAATGCTGCTGATACTTGTGTCCTATTTATTTGGAAATTTAATTACTTAGAATAAATCCTTTCCGTGGTTACTCAAATTTCTATCAATAAATCAAAATATATTTCTTAGAAGGATCTCTTAAGAATCTAGAGATCACCTTAATTTACAAAAGCACGTGATCCTATCCATTTTATTTGCTAAGGATCAAAGCCAGATTTTATAGGATGATATTCTGGTAAATAATCCTATAAAAATGATTTTAGCATATGTTGACCCTATTTCTATGCATAATAAAAGAAATAACTCTATTTTGTTAAAAATGATCAAAAAATCTAAGAAACTCAAAAGTAACAAACATAATTTTTCTTTGTAAAACAAAATAAAGAACCAAACTGTTGTAAAAAGGTAATTAACCCTAAATGTGTTCATTCCAGAAACATAAGAAGAATCATCTTATAAGTGACTTAGTGTATGATTCTTCAGAGGAGGTAGCATTAGGTAATGCGTTTTCCGTACCCCTTTAACCATGAGATTAAAAGTGGCCCACAGGAGGCCTGGTAACAAAGGAAAATTATAAGCAACCCTTTTTGAATAAGGGCTCTCCTGTCAGAGAGAGAGAGTCCTGTTGTAAGGAGTAAACCTTTGTTATTTTAGTCCTTGATATTCTGGAGTGGTCTGTCACCAGAGTGTGAATTACTCTCTTCACACTGAGAATTTGCTCCTTCTCCAGTGTTCTTCAAGTTAGTTCAAAACAGGCTCCTGAGAAAAATGACCAACCTGGGGATTAGCTAAAAGTCAAACCATCGCCAGACTGAATTGTATTACTTTTTGGAGAAACAGCACAACTCAAAGCTGATGAAAAGATGCCAGAAGGATATAGGTACCGTTATCTAGTTTGATTCTGTTACTGTGATAAAAACACTCTGACCAAAAGCAATTTAAAAGAAAAAAGCCTTTGTTTTATCTAAAAGGTTAGAGTTCCTCAGTGAGAGAAGTCAGTGCAGGAGCCATGCTGAGTGTTCTTGTTGACTGACTAACTGACCTACACTTGGACACACACACTTAGAAGATTGTGAAGTTGCCCACAATGTACTTCCTAGGGATGGTACTGCCCACAGTGGGCTGAGCTCTCTTTCCTCACTTAATCATAAAGACAATTCCTCAAAGCCATGTCTACAGGCCAGTCTGAGCTAAGCAATTCTTTTTTTTTAATTAATTAATTTATTTATTAAAGATCTCTGTCTCCTCCCCGCCACCGCCTCCCACATCCCTCCTCCTCCCCCAATCAACCCCCCTTCTCTCATCAGCCCCAAGAGTAGACCAGGTTCGCTGCCCTGTGAGAAGTCCAAGGACCTCCCATCTCCCTCCAGGTCCAGTAAGGTGAACATCCAAGCAGCCTAGGCTCCCCCAAAGCCAGTATGTGCAGTAGGATCAAAACCCGGTGCCATTGTTCTTGACTTCTCAGTGGAAATTTACTTCTTAGATGACTCTAGCCTGCATCAAGTTGACAGCACTAACTACTGTTTTCACCTCTACTTGGCCTCCCACCTATAATATGCAGAGTCTGGAGCAAAAGCTGCTTTTTCTGACCATTTTGCTGAACTATTCCTGCAGCACTTCAAAGCTGAGGTGACCCAGGTCTCGGGCTCACTCTCCTCAACTGTTTTGGCCCCATTGAGCTCTGGTGTTGAGATTGTATGTGACTTGTCCCTTGACAGCTGCAGGGTGGGTGGGACCCTGGATATTTTGGGCCCATCTCTATCTTCTGAGGACCTAGCTGGCCCCCTTCCTTCCTCAGTCTCTTCCTCCTCTACAACGACCTCAATGCCAAAGCTCAAAAAAGAAGGTTTTTCCCACTGTTCAGTGAGTCACACAGTCAGAGATTACGTATCAGACATGCTGCAGTAGCAAGAGGCCATTGATGTTTTATCCCTAACTGAGCCTCTGGAGAAGACATCAGGCCCTCCAGTCATAGGTGGAAACAGCAACTCCAACTCTGGTGGTACTGAAACAGCCAGTAGTGGATTGGATAGTGATGGTACATCCCCTGGGCAGAGTTGGGCTCACCTACTCACCTCTTTGAGATGCTGAGACTGAGTCATGGTGCATGAACCTTGAAAGATGAAGCAGGAATGGTACAGAACGAAGAGTTGCTCAGTTTTATGGGAGCTGAAGAAGCTGCCTCTGACCCAAAAAGAGTGGATCGTGGAGGACAGGCAACTGGGCTGACCTCAGGAGGAGGAGGGCAGCCTTAGCGACAGATGTGTCACTTACTCCTACAAAGGGAAGAAAGAGGAAGAAGTTACTTGCAGTTCTTTGTACCTCCCAAGGTGTCCTGGCCCCAATTCTGCATTCCCTGTTCTACTATCACTGAAGTCCACACAGCCTGACAGGGAGAATACGTTTGTGGTTAAGAGAGAAGGCCGTTCAGAGTGAGACAGCTGATACACTTCATGTAAAGGCCCGAGTGTCTGACATCTAGGAGTGCCTAAGGCGAGGAACCTGCCCTGCTATCAGCCCCATCCTGTGATCCGGTGCCCCTTCCCCTGGCCCCTGGGACCTTCTTTTTCACAAAGGGTAACACAGACAATCTGGAGTTGCCCTGCCAGAATCATTCAGAGAGTCAGCACAGCCAGAATCTGCTGCTGGGGCCAAGCAAGAGTAATGACTGCCCCAAGCAGGGGGCTTTTGGGGGTCTTTCCAACTGGCTATCAGCATCCTTCTCTCCTAGTTCTGCCTCCATTCCTGCCTCCCACTTTGACTCAATGGAACTGGTTCCTCCAGAATTGCCTCCTCACATTTCCATTGAGAAAGGGCCCCCAGCAGGGACAATTCATTGCCACTCACCCCCCTCCTTTCCAGAAGCAGTCACAGGGTTATTTCTGGTCCAGGGTGTGTCAAAAGGTGCTGAGGGGAATTATCCCCTCTCAGGATATTCTTGGTTCCACGGCATGCTCTTTTGACTCAAGGCTGCCCAGTTAGTTTTGGAAGGAGGCACTGACTGGCTCCCATGATGTCTTCCTGGTACTTCATAGTGAGACAAGATGTGGTAAATATATCCACACTGTCAACTTCCAGGGCAAGGCCAAGCACCTGTGTTCATCACAGAATGAGGAGGATCAGTGCTGGGTTCAACATCTGTAGTTCTAGCCCATTTTCGATATGCTTGAGAACTTCTGGGTGCATCCCATCCCTGTGCAGTCTGGAGGCTCCAGTGACGTTCTCTTTGTCAGCTATGTGCCTTTCCAGCAGCAGCAGGGCCGGGAGCAGGCTAGGAGCCATGCAGGGGTGTGCAAGGGTGACTGACGCTACCCAGATTCTCCTTGTTTGGAGCAAGTAAGTGCTCAGACAATGGGCCATGTAGCTTCAGTTCCATTACAATTGGTACTCTGCATTAAAAGTTATCCTTGACCCCTCAGTTTGCCTCCAGTGGCACTCAGCCTGCGATGATACAATAGAGACCCACGCCGATACTGACTTACAATTTGGACTTAATATCACCTTTGGCATGCTTACTGACTGTGACCCATACACTGATCCTGTCTCACAAAATATGATTGGCCTACATGCTGATTTCCAACAAATGTCTGACCTAGCCTTCAAGGCCCTCAAACTTTTTATGCCCCAGGACAGTGTAGGCTATTTCGGCCATCTTGTCCAGCAGTCTGTGGAATCATTTCCTAATTTTTTTTATTTATTTTTATTTATTTTATTTTATTTTTTATATTTTATTTTATTTATTTTTATTTTTGACCTGTGTCACCAATGCTGCTAAAAAGCACATCCCGTCTGGCCCTATCAAGGACATCTTTATTAAATAGCTAAACGAGAGGGGCTCAACACCAACACCCCTAATGTCATTTGTTAGAAAAGAGGATATTCATAAATGGTCCTTATCTGCCATGATATTGACACACAGAGCATGCCCATTTCCAATTTTACAGCTTCCATTAATGCCTTGGCTAATATCAAACTTGAAAATGATGATAATTCTGCCACACCACAGCATACTTGTGGGGGATGTGGACAGTCTGGCCAGTTACCTATTGTAAGTGTCCCAGGGCTTGTCCAAAGACCTAATGCCATAAATGCCAAAAGGGCTATTACTGGGCACAAGACTGTAGAAGCTCCCAGCAAGTCCTGATATGAATGATAGGCTGGACAATGACTTCACACTCCTGGTCCATGAAGGTAAGTGTTGTGCCTCAGTTTGTAATGGCTAAGGTGAACTGGTCCTCATCCACTAGGCAGATCTCTTCAATTTCAGAAGCATAGTAGATATCATTTAAATAGACAGATTGCCCCAATATTTTTGTTCTCTCTGCTGAGGTTACTTGAACAGCAGTAGAACCAACCTTAATGGAGAATTTCATGTCTTTGTGAGCTAGCTTGAGAGAATTGTGGAACATCGTTAGGTCCTCTTCCAGAGCCAAGGTGGCAGCAGGGAGTTTCTGTTGCTCATGCTCTGTGTGCTCAGCCAGCTTCCCACAACAGTCTATGAAAATAAGCCATTCACTATACTTCAGGCCAGTCAGCAGCAGCTCATGGTACTTGCTGTACTTTCTGACCCAGGAGTTACAGTTATAGATATAGACTGCAGAGACATTGTTGTATAAACAAAGCAGGGAAAAAGAGCAAACCACTTAGAGAGGAAGTCTGTTTTAAAGCAATTGCTAGGTCTAGTATGGGCATGCTGGATAATCATTTCCCACAGGACAGATGACTTTCAGCTCTCACCTTTTTAAAATTAAAGATAAGAAAGTATGCCACAACATCAAAAAATGCCAATAAAATTAATTTGGGGTTAATAATAATGGGAGTTAATCATAAGGGAAGGGTCTATACACAACCAAATCCTGTATGAGTACCACTAGGGGAGTTATTGACAGTCCTTAGGTATTGGAAATGACCCAATCAGAACCTGTAGGTATTTTCTCAGTTAGCCGCTCTGCCACACAAACATGTAAAATACTGCCTCATGCAAAATTAAATTCCCAAGAGGATTCCATGCCCCAAACCATGCAAACTATTCAAGACTAATTACAGTCCAGAGGACACCCCTGACCCTTATCCTATATCAGATTGCATACAGAGCTGCCAGGAATGTGAGCAATGTTAGAGTAGACTTCCGAATTATGACTATGACAGTGTCTTTGCATTTGCTGGAACAGGCTAGTCTCTTCCATCAGAAATTTCATTTGTCCCCTCAAAATTTGCATGTGCTTTTACCCGGTTTTCCCTTGTCCAGCTGTAAACATTTAATCAGGACCTATACAATTTTCTCAACATGAATCAAGTCACTGGATTTGTCTATGACATTATTTGACCAATTAGGGGATAACATAAAATTCCTGCTAGACCCCTCTAAACTTCTTGCATGGTGCCTTATGAGAGGGTGGTGGTTGCTCTAGTATTACTGCTTAAGAGTCTCCAACAGCTAAGATCCCAACAACAGCCTATGAACAAGGCAAAACACCATGTGGTAATGGCTGCGGAGTGTGCTGGATCAAAATCTCCAAGGGAGGTCGTCTGTGCTTGACTTAAGCAAGCTTATGCCATATAAAGCCCTGGTTCTCCTAAAAGTTTCCCTTTGCTTTTGATTTCTTGGGACATTCCAGGGACCCAACCCTTCAAGGAATGGTATATAAAAGATGGGTAAGAGCATGTCCAGCATGCCAATCTAAGACAGGCATAACACAAAATGCTGGGGTTCCCCAAGATGGAGTTATAAAAATCCATAACTCCCACTAGGATTCCTAATAAACATAAAATAAAAAGGGTGTGAGGACACAGGGCAGTAGTGCAAGAATAAAAATTCACATGAAAACTCACAATGAATAAGCAAAATTGGTCAAAACAACCTATCAGTGGGCCAAAAGCACAAGAACTAATGACATGCACTCCTAGCCAATCACAACACGCTAGCAGCAACTGTGAGTTTCAAAAGGACCAACCAGAAACTTTCTTGCGACAGCTTAATTTTCCTAGCCCCGTACAGACCCCTGACCTTTTTAAAATAAAGAGTTTCTGCATTGGAATCTCTCAGAGTCTGTGTTGTTGCCTCCAGGTCTTTTCACCCTCTGCCCTGCCAGAAATGGGGATCACACAACAGGCAGCCGCAAAAAGACCACAACATGTACTTTTTTCCTTTGCTGAATAATTTTGTCTACCTGATAAGAGTTGTTACCACGTAAACAAATCTCTTGATGTGAGCTCATTTTTGGTCATGTACAATATACATAAATGACTTTTTTTTTGAGATATTGGAGATCTTGTTATTATGGCGTAAATTAGACTTTTCTGACTAATAAACTTCACTAAGTCTGTTCCCACACTATTTTTCATATATATACTTTATTTTTCTTTAAAAATGTGCCCTTGTGATTATATTATGCCCCACCCTCGCTCAGCTCCCACTCCCCAGACTCTTACTATAGCTGCCAGTCATCTATTTTTCTTCCCATTTCATTTTCATAATATTTTCTCAAATTCTCTTCCTTTAGCTCATTATTATGCTAAGTGAGTTTCCAGATGAATCTTTTATAGACAGTCCACATAATGCCACTCAGTGGTCAAAACTCCTCCCTTGCACACATGTTTTCTTGCTATTATATGAGTCAATTCTATGACCTCGTACAAACATTCTTGCTTGTCAAACTCTTAATCCAACTATTTATTTTTCTTCCTAGAGCTTGCATTTAGAATATCTACCAGAGATTCCTGTATTAAATTTCTGATCTCCCATAGGACACTATTGAAATATAGAATAAATATTAACTGTGTGGGCTAGTGAGAAGTCAGAGACTATTAGGCAAAATGTCTCCAGTGGGACAGTGGGATAATATTCTCCTTTCATTTCTCTTCTTCATACTCAACAATGGGGTGAAAAGGTTTCTTCTTCCATGAGCCCCCAAATGACATGCTATTTCAGCATATTCCTGAAAGACATAGCTTCATCTAGCTCTAGAGTTAAATCTCTAACAGTATGAGCCAATGTATACCTTTTTTAGGCTGTTTATCACATTTTATTTATTCATTGATTATTCTGTATTTGCATGTGAGATCTGTGTGTACCATGGCATACATATAAAGTTTAAAGGACAGTTAGCAAGAGTCTTTTCCCTATACCATGTCGGTCTTGGGAAACGGACTGGGGTCAATGTGTTTGACCACAAGTGCTTAACTTTTTCAACTATCTCATTTGTCCTTTCAGATCTTTTTTCTTCTTAAAAATGTGTTGTCTCATAATCATGTTGAAGTAATATAAACTAAAGTAGCATATTACACATGCCTGCTTAATTTGCAGTCCACCCCTGTGTATTTTACCTTCCATAAGTAACATCTTCTACATCTGGATCTTTTCTGGAAGTCTTGTGCACATTCTTTTCCATGGTGCTTTTGCAATGTGACATTTATTAACGTCTCTCATCCTTCTTGTCTTATTGACACCCTAAGTTGAGAGAATTCTTCAAATAAAGATATAAGACAACATACATACTTGCTAGATATTAGGCTGATAAGAGATAAGTAATTGTTCAATATTACTAGCAATTACATGAGAAACAAAATCAATTTCAAGGATAATCCATTCTTACATGTAGTTATTTTCTTATTCTGTCCTACAGATTCAGATGCTAAGTTTGGATGAGCAGAACAACATACTGTAATCATGATGTAACATAGACATCCTTTGTAACTTCAAAAGAATTGATACTTACTTACTTATTATGATACTTCTTTTTTTGT
>NC_022027.1:17880503-17898471 GCF_000317375.1 Microtus ochrogaster
AATGCAAACTTGTGCAACCACTCTGGAAAGCAGTGTGGCGGTTCCTCAGGAAATTTGGGATCAACCTACCCCTGGATCCAGCAATATTATGATACTTCTTAAGCAAAATACCAAAATAAATTGACCTTTGATTTTAAAATACTACCCTGACTTGAATATGCTTAAAGACCTTTGTAATCTGTTTTGTTCATGGAGTGGAATGAGATACTTTTAAGGGATGTCAACATCATGGTAGCACTTCCCACACCACAGATTAAAGCTTTCTCCATGAGCTTCCTCTTTTAGCTTTGCTGTCCTATGCTTTACTCCTTAGCTATATATAGTTTTCAATGAAGTCACTGGGTGCATTTCAGGGACTTTTTAACCCTACTGGAAGGAATGTTAGACACTACTATCTGCCCTTCTGCTTTTTTTTTTAAGCAGAGATAACACCACTGACACACATTTTAAAACAATTAATTTGTCAAATTGGTATATAATTCCAACTCTTCAATCCTACAATTAAGCAATCAAAATCACTTAGTGATAACCTGTCTGTCTTTAATCAGTCTGATTGCACAGTTCTTTCCATGTGAATATATAAGTATTTGTTGAACAAATACTTTAAACAAAAGTTGGATGCATACTGATGTGATTTTAATCTCAAAGATCTTCTACTGTTTGTCTTGAACATTGCTTCACATTAGTGGCACTTTTCGGAGTGGTTTTGAAATTTTCTGGAGTTTAGGAATACTGGGGAGAAGTAGGTCACCAGCAGTGGTCTTTGAAAGTTGAAGGTCTCCAGGTTCTGGCTATGATAAACAAAGCTGCTATAAACATAGTTGAGCACATGTTCTTGTGGAGCATCCTTTGGATATATACCCAAAAGTGGGTCTTGAAGAAGGCTGTCTCCTAATTTTCTGGGAAATCGCCACACTGACATTCGAAGGGGTTGTAACAGCTTGCATTCCCACAAGCAATGCAGAAGTGTTCCCTTTCCCCCACAATCTCTCCAGCATAACTTGTCATCAGTGTTTTTGATCTTGGCCATTCTTACAGGTGTAAGATGGAATCTCAGGGTTGTTTTGATTTGCATTTTTCCAATGTCTAAGGATATTGAACATTTCCTTAAATGTCTTTCAGCCATTTTAGAATCTTCTTTTGAGAGTTCTCTGTTAAGTTCTGTACTCCATTTATTTTATTGGATTATGTGTTCTTTTGGTGACCAATTTCTTGAGTTATTTGTATATTTTGGAGATCAGACCTCTGTAAATGCCCCTCGAATAGATAAGGAAAATGTGGTACATTTACACAATGGAGTACTACACAGCAGGAAAAAAATAATGACATCTTGAATTTTGCAGGAAAAATGGATAGAGCTAGAAAAGATTATTTTGAGTGAGGTAAGCCAGACACAAAAAGACAATTATCACATGTACTCACTCATAGGTGGTTTTTAAACATAAAGCAAAGAAAACCAGCCTAGAAACCACAATCCCAGAGAACTTGGACAACAATAAGGTCACTAAGAGAGACTTACATAGATCTAATCTACATGGGAAGTAGAAATATACAAGATCTCCTAAGTAAATTGGGAGCTTGGGGACCTTGGGGGAAGTTAGAAAGGAGGGGGGAAGAGGCAGAGAGGGGAGCAGAGAAAAATGTAGAGCTCAATAAAAATCAATAAAAAAAGAAAGTTGAAAGTTTGATTTGAATGTGAATATTTGAAAATCTTCAGACAGAATTTTCTGTAATCTATTTTGGAAACAGTAATAGGAAATTGTTTATATGCCTATTCCATCTTAATTTTTCTTACAATTTTCAATCAATAATAGGTATTTTAATTCTTAAAGAACATATCAAAAACATATACATCAAAAATCAAACTAGCAAACAACCAGATAAATAATAAAAACAAAGCAGCAGCAGCAGCAGCAGCAGCAACAAAAACAAAAAACCCTGAAAATTCTAGAAGCAGAAATTCTTAGATAAATACGACCTATGAAAATTCTATCAAGCACTTATAAGCAACTTATGTACACACTGAATATGCAAAACGTATCACTTAAATGTCTACCAGAGTGGAAAAGTCTAGGACATAATGGACTTACTGCTGAATTGTGTCAAATATAGATAATGAGATAGCACCAATATTTTCAAATTCTAGAAGAAAAAGAGGATTATGACCATTCTCACTTCATGAAGCAGGTACTACATTGATTTCTGCACAAAATGGTGAAATAATTTTACATCAGACAAGTTGCTGTCATCAGGCTTTCAAATATCCACATTCAAATCATTCCTTTGTTTCCCAAGGTATCTATTTCTGTCCATATTTATTTATCGGATATTCATTAAATATTTATTTATTATCAATTATGAGTCAGGGGTTGACAAAACCAACCAACATTGTGTCTCTGAAAACTATCACTGTGTGCAATGCATATATATGTCAATAAAAATACATTGACTTTATACCTACTTAAAATAATGATATACTAAGTATAAAAAGATCTATGGTCAAAATATAGCAGTTCAAATAACTTTAGTCAATAGATATTGACTAAAGGGCAGGTGTCGCTGAACTATTAAAAAACATGGCATATCAAGGACGAATAAGACTAGGCACATTGTCTCATATTAAGGCTGGATGAGGCAGCCCAGTGTAGAAGGATAACGGTCCCCAAAAGCAGATGGAATAGTCAGAAAGAGTGCCCCATTACCACTGTTTGGAGTCCCATAACCACTCGTAGGAGTCCCACAAGAGCACCAAGCCTTACAACAATGCATTGCACGTAGAGCAGATCCATACTGGGCCTCTTGTTGCTGACTTAGATTCTGTGAGCCGCTATGAACGCTAGGTATTTAATTCTGTGGGTTTTCTTGTAGTGTCCTTGATCACCCTAGCTTCTAAAACCCTTCCTCACTCTCTTCAGCAGGATTCCCTGAGGACCAATTAATGTGAGGCACAAGGACTCTGGTTGAAAGTCTATGCATCTGCTCCCATCATTTGCTGGATGGGGTCTTAATGATGAGGTTTTTATGTAGGCACTTGGGATTAAAATTCAGGTTAACTTTTCTATACACAGAACACTTTACCCAATGTATCCTTACCCCAGTCATTTCTATATATGATAAAATAACAAATGGCATGAAACAAAATTGATTAGAAATGTAAAATAATCCTAGAATCAGGTACATTGCATCATCATTGTAATTTTTCAACTTCTACATTATACAGAGCTTGTTGTCTTGCTTTTTAAATTTTATTAAATTTATTTACTTTTCTTTTGTGTTAGTATTTTGCTTGTGCATGGATTATTTGTGTCACATGCATTCCTGATGCTCATGGATATTGGAAGAGGTGTTTACAGCCCTTGAAACTAGCATTAGGGATAGTAGTGAAGTAATTTGTGGGTGCTAGGGATCAGACAGGAGTCTTATGCAAGAGCATCAAGTGTTCTTAACCTCTGAGTCATTTGCCAGACTATTTTTTTTATTGTTTCAAAGGCCCAATAAAACTATTTCAGCCCTAAAGTATTGAAATGCAAGAATACAGCTATTAGTAAAACAAAGTCTTGACAGTAAAGGATTCTTTCTATGTCCTGGAAGGAGAGAAAAACATGTAAGCCAATATTCCTAATAGAATATTTTGAAGCTCTAAGGGTGGACAAAAAGTAATTTCAGAAAAACAAACTTTATTAAGCTGAAATTTATTTAATTTAAATTGCATTTCTCTCAGAGATCCAACTTCATGATATAATTTAAAACCAATTTTTGTAAGATTCTGTCCTTATATATTCTGCTTTATTTATGATACTTGGAGGTGTAAAACTTGTTTGTCATTTTTATTCATATACAGTAAGCTATATTTTCAGAATATTTCAAAACAGAAATAATTTCTGTAAAAGAAAAGGTGTAACCAAACAATTAACCTTCTTTTTTTGCTAGTATAACCGCATTTTCTGAAGCTAGACACAGTTTTCAAAGTTTTATGAGAAGTTTGTATAATATAGGCACATGGATATGATTCTGAAAGAGCAGTTGAGGACCTGGAAAGATGGATCAGGGATTAAGAATACTTACATTGCTCAGCCTAGATATAAGAGGAGGGACTTGCTCCTTCCTCAAAGCAATATGTCCCACCCTTTCTGAAAAATGGGTGGAGGGTGGGGTGGAGGAGAAAGGTGAAGGAAATTGGAGGAGGGGAGGGAGTGGGAACTAGGATTAGTGTGCAAAATAAAGAAAGAAAATTGTTTAAAAAATAAAATAAATAATTAAGAGAAAAATAATAACAATGTTTCTTATAAATATCCATGTATTTTTAAAATTATACCTTAAAATGAGGACAACCATATTTTGTCTGCATTT
This sequence comes from Microtus ochrogaster, assembly GCF_000317375.1. Lineage (NCBI taxonomy): Eukaryota > Metazoa > Chordata > Mammalia > Rodentia > Cricetidae > Microtus > Microtus ochrogaster. The sequence continues at coordinate 17,884,854 of NC_022027.1, forward strand.
ATAACACTTTCCTTAGTGCTCAAAAGCTGCCATCAGGATTATTTTAAAACATGTTTCTTTCTATACATCAACCCATCAGGTTTAGATGCATTAGATATCTGAAACAATTGACTCAGATAAACTGAAAAAAAAAAGATTACTTGGTGTATTTTTAGACAACTTGGATAATCCAAAGCAGTCAGAAGAATCCACCACCTTCTTTTAATCCAGTTTCAGGATATAATGTACCTTTGTCTAGCAAGTGAGGGCATATTACATGCAGGGGTGACCATACATACATACATACATACATACATACATACATACATACATACATACATACAGGAAAACAATTATATTCACAAAACAAAAATGAATCCTGGGCTATAGAGATGGCTCAGTAAAAGAGAGCACTGGCTCTTTCTCCAGAGGATGCAGATTCAAATCCAATCACCTCTCTGGAGATGAGCAATGATCTGTAATTCCACTTTCCAGTGAAGTGACATCCTATTCTGGCTTCCACAGACACAGCCTACACAAAGTGCACATACAGACATGTAGTTACAGCAGCAACACATAAAATGAATCTTTTAAAAAATGAATAATTCTTAAAATATAGGATAAAAACGTTTGGCAGTATGACAACCAAATCTGTCATATTGACTCTGAACAACAATAACAAAAAGTGTCCAAAACAGATAATCAGAGAAAGACAGAACAGGAAAGATACAAAGTTAAGGAAAGAGACAAGTTTTTTCTTTGGATAAATTATATCATCCACAGATATAAAACAGAAACCTTAATATAGTAATATCTCAAATTCAATGATAGTTGGGCAAAGAGTTGAATTGGGCAAAATTTTTCAATAAGATCTGTTTCTACTTCACCAAATTTTGTTTTAGGTATCTTCCTCTGGGCTGTAGCATGGATAATAAAAACCCAGAGTCAGATTCTGGAGTATAGATTTGAAAAACACTTGGAAAATATAAATTACTCCATTTTTTATTTTTAAATATTAAAAATGTTACTTGTGACATAACTGTTTTAATTTGACACTAATCATGTATGCTGAACAAGTGTGTTATGTTCAGGTTTTAAATCCATATCCTTCAATGCAGAAAATGGATTTCTTCTTATTTAAAATAAAACCAAGTAATTTTATGGCTTATCTTTATAAATCCTTTACAAGATTTTTCTATCTTTATTGTATTTTACATAATGTATTTATTATATTATATTTCATTAATTTAAATATTTTATAATATTTCTAATTGCTCAACTTGTATATAATTCTCAGCATTGATGTCTATAAACACTGTATGAGGTTCACCTTATTTTACTTTCCTTAAATGATATAATTATTAACTGAAACATTTTTATGACTTTAAAAATATAGATATATAACTTTTTCTTTAATATTTAGAATTATAGTAAAAGACAGAAATGGGATTTGACACTAATATACTTAAATCTAAAATATATTGTTCTCAATTGAAAGAAATATATTGGCACAATGCATATATGTGTGTTTTTTAATATAGCATAAATTATTTGAGTCACATTACTAAAAAGAGTATATATCTTATAATTGTTACATATAAGTCATCAATGAATGTATATCGCTATGCCCTTAAGTAGTACTTCACAAGGATATAATCTGAAGTGTGTTCCAGTGAATCATGGCCATGAAAACAGTTTAGTGTTGCACATGAGTGTACCTTATACATTCATCTTTGCAATGGGGGAAAAAAAAACCCTTGAACTTGTACAGGTTAAGAGCATCATGTGGCTTTTGCCTCATCTTTCTAAGGTTTAGTTCCCACAAGTCATTATGTTAAGAGTCGCAATCAGCTTTTAGATATCTTCTTTGAAGAGTATGGGAGAAATCAAGGCTTGTTTTTAAAATATTATATTATTTAAAATTAAAACAGCTCTTGACTTATAACTGATATCCAATAAATATTTAGTATATTCAAGGTAAATGAATAAGAAGATAATCAAAAGAAATTGTTTGAATGTGACCATATGAAAGCTTTATGGGTCTGATTAGTTCAATATTAAGCAATTTCTCTTTCCCGTCTAGGACAGGTTATGTGCTACCTGGTAGTAAAGGATGCACCTCTTTTAAAAAATATAAATGAGATGCAAATTTCATTGTATGGTCTAGACAGTGATTGAAACAGTGATCCACTACATTGCCTGGTAGTGGAACTTAACTTCATAAGACTGATAACATTTACACACAACACAAATTAAGCTAAAATAATAGTCATGTTGGCTATTATTTCTAATGAAACCATTCCAAAGCAGCTTTAGGAGGAAAAGGGTTATTTGATTTCCACTATATCAAACACTATATTTTCAAAATGCTCTAACTTTAAACCTGAAGTTAAAAAACAAATGTTTGTAAAATGGAACTTAAAAGATACACTGCTTTGGAGATGCAGTTTTGCTTTTGTTTCCACAGGAAACATGAGGCTATAGATTCGTTACAGGTTAAGATGAACCAGTTTTGGTCAATGAAAAACTCCTGAACCTTGACAGGTGATATCTATCAGCAAAGGTTATAGCTGATTGTCCCAGGACATGGCCACTGCCTCAAATTTTCTCAGGGACTCTAAAGATATGTCATCCACAAACAGCTTGAAGCATTTTGTAGAAAATTATGTCCCCATCCTAAGAGTTGGGGAGTATGGATGGTCTTAGGCTATTTAGTGGGTTATGAATGTTTGATATATTTAGGACAATATAGGCAAATATGATAAAACAACTGTTAATCTCAGATAATTTACATTGGCATGGATTTTGGTATAGTGACTCAAATTTAAAGTTAACTTTGCTATACTAAATATATATGTCTTGGAAATATTTGAAAATAATCTATCTGAAATATATCTTTGCATACCAAAACTCTTAGGTAATATGGCTATGAGTTTAATAGATACGAGTGACTCTTGGACTGTATTTCTTTACTATCTTGAATATCTTTAAAGGACTAAAATTTCATATTGTATAATTAAAGTAGACATATAGGTATGACGTATATAAATAATACCTTAAGCAAAATTAAAAATGGATGTAGAGTATAAGAACAATACCCTTAAATTTGTGTCAATATAAAAAAATACTTCAAATAAAAAAAGAAACATATCATTCCCTATACTCCTTCCTCTCCCCACCCCTACACTTAACAACAAAAAATTGTGTCTTTTCCTCCTTCCTTTTTATTACCCTCCATCCCTTGAGATTTATTCTATATATTCTTAATCATTACTGAATTCTATATTGGTATGAAAAAAAAAGTATCAAAAAATTTGAGGCTAAAACCAACATCTGAAAGAGAAAATACTACAATTATATTTCTGTGTCTGGGCTACCCAACTCTGATTATTTCCACTTTCATCTGCTTCCCTTCATTTTTATTAATTTTATTTTCTGTATAGTTGAATAAATCCCCTTTATGTATACATTTTCATTATTGTTCATCAATTGGTGGGAATGTAATCTGATTACATTTTCTGTCCATTATGAGTAGAGCATGGATGACCATGGATAAACAAGTATCTACATAGTCGGATAGTGTTTTTTCTTGGGGTGTATGAGCAGGTGTGGGATCCCAGATGATGTGGCAGACCTATTTCAAGGTTTTTGAGCAAATTTGTAATTTTGCAATATTTATTAACTATCTAAGCTTAAATGTCTTGAAGAGTATTGGTATATACAGAAGAAATGAATGGTTAAAAGCAGAAGGAAACACATAAACTTAAAAGTCTACAAAATTTTGTTTTCTGATGAAGACATAGATGGCATTAACACATACGTCTTCATCTTAATAATAGAAATGAGTGTTTTAAAACAAAATACAGAGAAAACTATGTAATAGAAATGGACAGTCGCTGAATAGAATTAGCTTGCTTTGATCCATGTCTTAGAAAAGTGGGAAAAGATCCAAATGCTAACTAGACAAAATTATGTAACTTCATCAGAATTTTAGCAAAGTTTAAGATGAATGTGGGTTGCTAAGAATTAGATGGATAATATGTGCAAAACATACATAGATAACACAACCATCCCTCCTTTTTTCCTTCAAAAATTTATCAAGGGCACAGTGTCACCACACCAAGAGTTAGGTCTGGTCAAGACATTTGACGTATTTAGCTAGAATAACAGAGACTTTGAATAGTTAGTGAGAGTATGTGCAGCTGGCAGAGTGCAGGAGAATGTGGAAGATTTTAATAGATTAAAAGCTGTGGATTACAGTTTCCCCAGTGGCATTGCATCAAGATAGTATGTTTTAAAAGGAAAAAGAGGAGGGAAGGAGGGAAAAAAGGAGAAGAGAAAAAGAGAATGAAGTAGTAGGTAGAAGATGGTTGATTTGAGATAGTCACAGATTCTAAGCCTTTGTAAAGATGACCAACTGCTAGTACATGAAGTCAGTGGCAAACTAAATGTGACTGAAGAATCAGTAATACTGAACCAACCTTGATCATATGTTAAGTTAATTTAAGTCCTACGTAAGAAGATTGGTAGAGTATGATGTTTATCATTTGTATAGATATTATTTAATTGAATCACTATATTTTTTCAATATCTAATATCTGGTGTATGATGAGGAATTGAGAAATACTTAAAGTCAGAAAATATCAACTATACTCAAGAAAATGTATGTACATTAAGTCATAATAGGTTTTTTCTTCTAGTTTTTCCAAATATTTCCACTTTGTTATAGTCACGCTGTGTAAGCACATATCCATAGTGCCTTGACCTGTGGTCACTTTTATAACTAAAATCATTTAGTATTCCACGGCCCTGAGAAGTGACAATTGCCCCTTAATAGTTAGCAGTGAAATGAATCGTGCCAAAATTATAGAGAATGAATCCAGAAACAAAGCTTAACTCAGCCATCATTGTCAACAGATAAGTTCAGAACTCAGGCAATGCCTAGTTTAAAACTCTAATAAAGCTGAATCTATATTACTTTGTGCTAGTAAATATTTTATTCTACAGGTGTGATAAATTTAAAAGTGATTTGTTATGCAGGAATAGAATAAAATATATCAGAAATGGGTATTCAAATAATAAAAGTGAATGCAATTTTTATTGTAAAAGATGGGGAGAATTAGAGGCCAAATTAGAATTTCAGCAGATTAGTAGAAAACCTGAAAATAAAAAGAATAAGATGGAAAAACATTTTATTTTTTCATTTCTTTTTAAGTGATTCCCATCTCATATCATTAAATCTAAAAGGAATTTTTAATAGCCTTCATATTATTGCAATGGAAATAATGCTGAAAACAGTTATAAATTCATTTTTAAAAGCAAAAAAAAAAGCAGGACACTTTTTCCTCTGGTGTTTGATGTTTATTGTCCATGTCTATCAGAAAGAGGCGGTAAATGTTCACTCTATTTACTATTCAATTTCTGCCATTTTGTACCTTATTATTTTAAAACGATTTATAGTGTCAGCATTTATGTTAAGATACTATTTTTATTAATCAAGTGACCATAATATAAAATCATCTGGGAAAAGAGTCCAAATAAGGAATTCTCTACATTGGGTTAATTTGTGTGCATGCCTGCAGTACAGTAATCAAGCTAATAGATGTGGGAGGAACAGGTCTACTGTGAGCAACACCATCAGTCAGAGCTGTATACAGGCAAAGTTATCAAATGGAGAGCAAGAGAACAAGCAAATAGATGTGCACACTTTTTTATTGAAAAATGAAAAATCATATACTGTTTTGGAAAAAACCCAATTCCCCCCTTTTTTATCTCTATTAATTTATCTATTTATGTATCACTATGGATACATTTGTGTATGTTTGAATATTATTATGTGGCTTTCTTTAAAACATGTATATTTATCTGTGGATATACATGGTTGTGAGTGTGTCTGTTTTGTTTGATAGCCATGTACTAGAGCACATATGGTTGTCAAATGACAGCTTTCAGGAATCTTCTTTTCAAGTATTTGCATCCCAGGTATCATATACAGGTCATAAGGCCTAGACAAAAGCACATTTACCTGCTCAGAGTCTTTGGTTGCATTGTAATTTTCAAAGCTTTCTGTTTGAGTATGTGTGTGTGTGTGCATGTGTGTATGTGCGTGTAAGGGTGTACATCCTAAATGCTCTTGAGGATTAATAGAAAGGTATATTTCTTTGGAGATTACTGTAGATCTCCTAGGCTTTTATTTAATTATATGGCATTCTTGAAAAATTAATAGTAATCTATAATTAGTATTCCAAACATAAAAGCAAGAAAGAAAATTATTAATAATAGTACCTATAAGGACTTGGTGAGTGTTTTGGTGCATGTCTATAATTATAGCACATGATAAAAAGAAGTTCTCAAGATTCCAGGTTCATCTTTAACTACATAATGAATTTGATGCCCACATTTAAACAGACTCTGTAGAAACATCAAATAAAACAAATGAACAACAACAACAAAAAAAAAACACCCCTGAATTATAAAATAGAAGAGGATGAAGAAGGAGAAGGGAGCAACATTGATGATGCCAATGTTTTGTGGAATAAAATGCATTTCATTCTGTAATAATTGTATGTGTCTAAAAAGAGACACTAAAAGCTATTCATCAAGAACATGTGAAGATAGTTCCTCCTAATTGCTACAAGAGAGTTCGAAAAAAGCAGAAAAAGGACAGAGGTTGATACCGTCAGTGAATCTTTTGTTCCTCAAGCAAGAAGAGGGAAATTAATTTTGCTGACTAGATCTGTTGACAAAAAAATTCCTCCTTTCCTACCAGAAGCTTTCCAGAAAGTGTAGAAAGATCAAGGACACAAAAAGGTTTTTAGGGGATCTGAATATGCGTTTCTTTAAATGTTAGAAAATATCCTGGACTTGATTACATTTTATATACTAAAAATTATTCTTTTTTTCTTTTTTTTTGTAATATGGAGTGAATATTTTACAAATTTTCCCCAAATTATGTCTCTTTCTTTATAACTTTCCTGCTTTTGTTCATTCAAAGCTCATTTTCATTATTATCATTTTTGTTATTTATATTTAGGATAAACAGGTTAAACTATCAAAATTCTATTATATCTCAGGACTCAATGAACAATGAAATTCCAGCAACTCTGTTCACATCCACTTCCAACTTTCTGTTCTGGGTTAAAATTGTGACTCATTCCTTAACATCACATTCGCAAATGAAAACCAGCTAAAGGCAAGGAGAGAAGGCACAAATGATCAGTTTCAATATGAACTAAATATTTTTTTACCTATAGGAAGCCATCCTATTTCTTGCTTGAGGGAATTGAATACACTGTAATATAATGTAATCTTTAGAAGTCTAATGGCACAGAGCTGTCTAGGAATACAATGTGCCAATTTTGACATTGACAAATTGCTCAAGAGTTGATGGAATATAAATGGGACCAACAAACCTTCCATTTCCACTGACATTTTGGTTCCTTGGAAATCAAGGTGCTCAAGTCATTTTCATGCAAGCACTTGTAAAAGATTTTTAAACTATTTAAAAAGAAGTTTAAAAGCACTGACTCTTGTATTACCTTGGTACAAACTAAAAGATTTGTGCTAATAAAAGTCATAATCTGTAAACGGATCATAGAAAAGAACAGCCAATATTATTCATTATTTCAACAAACAAAAACAATTACCAATCACAATCACAAATTCGGTTTCTCCCTTCAGGACATTTAATACCTCCTAGTATCTGAACCCTTGGTGCTTTCCTAGCACCTTACTGGGTGTGTTAAATAATTATTGTTGCTTTTCTTCTAATATAAAAATGTGTTTCATATACTCTGTTAGTTCTTCAGGAATTTAGACATTGTGTTTTAAACATATTGGCCTCCTTAATGCTTCTTTTACTACCCTCTGAACACTCAGAACTCTCATTTCCGATATGGGAGGTTACTTTGTTTTTTCTATTTATGTTTTTTGCTTTTCTATGTTTTTAGCAGCAAGAAATTTTAAAAAGTACACAGATGAACTCTATTTTATGTTGTCAAACACTCTGGAGCTTGTGGCCCATTCCATTGGAGAAAGTTGATTATCTGCTTGCATCAGAAATGAATTGCTGGTAGCTTTCTGGTTATGGGTGGGGTTGTGTCTATTTTCTCCACACTGGAATTTTATCTGGCTCTAGCTTGTGCAGGACTGTGCCTGCTGTCAGACTCTAAGAGTTCAGTTGTGAGTCTGCCCATCGTTTCTAAATGACCCTGTCTCCTTTGATCAGTAGTCCAACACTGGCTCTTATAATCTTTTTCACGTAGATTTAATATAATTGAAATCTAGCAGAAAAACTTATCATTAAAAAGTTCAGCAAAATAGGAAAAAAAAAGATGCTTGAAGTGTGAGCAGCAATGGAAATGAGAGTTCTCGCCCCCCGCGAATGGGATGCCTGGGAGAGACCAGATTTATAGGAATATAAAAGGAGCTTTTTTTTTTTTCAGAAGAAAAGGCAAAATTCTGTGAAGATATCAATTATTGATAATTAAATTTAAGGCTTCAATACTGCTAAGATTAATATTTCTACAAACCTGTTGTTAAACTTGTCAAGAAACCTTTCATAGTTTGTCATGAGCAAATAATTGTAAGAACCAATAGTAGTTCTGGGGTATAATTGGCAGAAACAAGCTCTACTTTGTTCTTAATGTTTGGATGTTTATTTTGGAGATATAAAATACAAAAAAAATCACAGAAAAAGAAATTGGCTATAATTTTAAAGATGGATATAATAATTAACTAAGAAAAAGGCAAATATATTCACATAGAAAGATATAATCAGTGTTGATCAAACTGGATAGCTGCATTTAGAATCTGTAACATAGATATACATCTATTATCTTGCATAAAACTAAACTGCAAGTGTATTAAGGACTGGAGGATAACACTAGATACCCCAAATATGACAGAGAAGAAAGCGAGACATATGCTTGAGTTCATTGGCAAATAAAATAACCTTTTTGAACAGAAGGACCCTGATAGCAAAGATATTAAAATCAACAAATAATCATTTTTTCCAGGAAACTACAAAGCTTCTTATAGCAAAAGACAAAGTCATTTGAGCAAAGAGGCAGAGTGCAGATGGGAAAATATTTTTATATAACAGAGGACTAGTAACCACAATATACAAACGACTAAAAACAGGTAAATATTAAGGCTAAAAATAACCCAGTTAAAAGTTGTGGGGTAGATCTAAATATTTTCAGAATGCCACGTACAATGACTTAAAAACACCTAAAAAAGTTCAACACACTTAACTGTCAGAGAAATACATACTAAAACTACTTTGAGATTTTTGTCTTACCCTAGTTATGTTAGAAAAGATTAGCAAAACAAGTGACAGATGACATATGCTATTTGATATATGACGTATAATAAATACATGACAGTAAATGCTGGTGAAAATGTTTTAAATGAAAGCACTAATGCAACTGCTAGTTGAAGTGCAAATTTGTACAGACATTATGGTATTCAGTATGCAAGTTCTTACAAAAGGTCACGTTACAGATATGCCACTCTTGAGCTTATAATCAAACCATTCTTCACTTTATTACAGAGATACCTGTTCATCTCTATACACTGTTGCTCCTTTCCAAATGCCAGAATATTGGAAACATCATAGATGACCACCAGAAAAATGAAATTTGCAGTTAGTTGGACAGAATAAGAAAAAAATCATTTTGAGCAAAGATACCAAAACCAGATAGACAGACATCACGTTTTCTTTAATAAATGGGCACTATACTTTATGCATTAGATACATATTTACAATATCTGCAGTGGTTAAGATCTAATAATGAACCAAGATGGAGGAGACATTGTTCCATGTAATAGTAAATAGAAAATACTATGACAAAGTGATAGAAGGAAAATGGAGGTAAATGGGGAGGTAGGAAAGAACAAGAAATATTTGCATGGATAACTAACAATCAAGAACTTTTAAAAGGTTATTTGGAAACCTACCACTGTAGAACTTTTCTGAAATATGTATACAGATGAAATGATTTTAAATGGAATTACCACATAACAGGGAACACAATACTCTACCTATATATGATAATCTATGGAATAATGTATACAATATTAAGAATAGGATACACCTTTTGGAGCTTTGGCCACCGAGGTCAAATAGACATGCCAGGAAATGTTTCAGGCTATTATTATCAATGATGTGTGTTACCTCCACAAACTAATGGAAAGAACTTAATACTGGAGATAACACATACATATGCCATTGAACATGTAGAAGTAGACACCTTACCATCATTGATTAGTGTTCACAGTGCTGATAGGTTCTAAATACAGGGAATCCTAGGAGAAGAGAAATTATCACTCTTTCCTAGCTTCAAATACTATTAGCAAAAATACTGACCTTCTGAGTGTTATACCAGCTGGTGTAATAGGAACACAATGGAAGTAAACAAGCACCTGTGATTAGATTTAAGTCCTGACCTAGCAGATGATACTCATAGCTGAGGCCAAGAACCATAGACTAGAAAGCTAATGGGCATTAAGAGAAAGCCTATTACTATTATTTGATGAATGGACATAGAATTTAAATGACTGCTAGTGACAATTGGAGCACTACATTTTCATGAGAAAAGCTTCTTCATACAATAGACAGTAGTTAATATGGAAACCCACAGACATAAAACATAGAAAGAGTGAAAGATCTTGACCACTCAGACCGAAAGGTCTATCTTTCTCCTATCCATAACATGCTCTCGGATCCATGAGGAAGACGAGGTAGAAGGAATTTTAAAAAGAAGGTTGTGGATGACTTCAAGAAAATGTTATTTTTTAAGCATGGCCTAGTAGATGCACATGTGAACTCACAGAGCACAAACAGCATAAAAAAACCTGCACACACTCAGGCCACACAAAATTGAGCATATAGAATGCTATGTAGATACAAGTTCCAACTCCAGAACAGAAATATTTACATTTCATAACTGTGAGGAGCGGGAAGGTCAGTGTACTTCAATGGAGTGTCACTACATAGAAGGCTTTCTGTTCAACAGTATTTGGCCAGAAAAACCCAAACTCAGTGGTTTGCTTTTATTGTATTTTTTTTTGTCTGTTATTTTAAGAGAAGAAGAGTATAAAGTTGAATGTAGGGACTGGACTGCAGGAGAATCTAGGCAGAGTTAGAAGAGATAAAAGGATATGACCAAATATATTTTATAAAATGCTCAGAAAATAAAAAAAATGCAGAATTAGGAAAATTAAAAAACCCTAATAAATAAAAGCATACACCCAGAGAAATGATGCATTCATTGATACTCAAAAATTTAGCTACTATTGCTTATAAGAATATTCATAGAAACAAAGTTTCTACTAGATTCTAAATATCTTTTTTGGTCCATAACCCAAATCAGAAGTAGTATGTCCAAAATTCATCAACTCTTTCCACAATACAATTTTTTCTCTGATGTTCCCTATCAAAGGTAATATCACTACAATCCTTCAAGTTGTCAAAACTTAAAAAATATTTTGATATTTGACAAATATAGTTTGTCTCTGTTGGTATAATATTTTCTTTTCAAAATATTATTCATATATCCACCAATAAAAATTCTATCTAAGTAATAAAACTCAAATCATGAGATGGTCAAATATTTGTGATTGACAGGAGAGGCAATCTCTTTTGATTCTGCTTAAAGTTGTTTACGACAATGTCAGTTGTATATCACATAAGCAGATTTAAAACTGTCAACAGAAGTTGATAGAATTACTAAGATATTTTCTAGGGCAAATTCACCTGATAATTTTGGAGTTGATGGTACCTGTCTTTTTAGTCTCCTTTGAAGAAATTTATTCAAAGTATCTTAATGCATTCATACAGTTTCATGACCCTGGCTTGAAGAAATTTAGATCACGCTAAGACCCACTATGTTGTTAAGAAGAGTCCAATGTGTATATTTTGTTTCGTTCAATGCAATTAGGGCACGAAGATATTTTAATCCTAGTGCAGTAACTCTTGTGTAAGAAGTACTCTTTTGTTATTGTTTTTAAGAAAATCTTAGTTTTAATAGTAAAGTAAAATAATTCTTAAGATTGTTGAGGGACACTTATTTGCTGCATTGACATGACATATTATAAGACCTTTTAATTGCTGGAAAAGTTCAGAAGGACTCCCACCTATCCAAAGAACCACATGCAATTAAGGAATGAAGAGAGTGGGAAGAAATAGTCTTTCCCAGAGAAGAGCACACAGTTTGTTATACATTATCATATGTCAATCCTGAAAAAATATGAATAACATTAAACATACATACATATATATGTGAGTGTGTATTCAGGAAAGTGTATATATACATATGTATATTACACAAATATACGCATAACAGCATTTAATGAGAACATTTAAAGAGGAAGGAGGACTGTTTGACAGGATTCAGAAGGTGAAAAAGAAACTGAAAAGTATCTTAGTATGCTATTACAATTTCAAATAATCAAAGAACAAAGGTGAAAATAACTTAAATCATATGCATGTAAGAAACACTAATCTATTTTTTAACTTTTTTGTTGATTTTATTGAGATATACATTTTTCTTTGCTCCACTGCCGTTCAACCTTCTCCCATGGTCCCGATGCTCCCAATTTACTTAGAAAATCTTGTCTTGTACTATTTCCCATGTAGATTAGATCCATGTACGTCTCTTTTAGGGTCCTCATTGCAGTCTATACAGAAAGAAACACTTCTTTATGCAACGATTAATCTAAGATCTGTGGCAGACATTTTTCTTTCATTTTTTTAAAAAAGAAAACAATCATTTTACATACCAATCTCAGTTGCCGCTCCCTCCCCTCCTCCCATTACTTCCACTCTCCCACCCCACCCTCACACACTCCTCAGAGAGGGTAAGGCACATTGCTATGGGGAAGATCCAAGGCTCTCCCCAACTAAATCAAAGCTGAGAAAGGTATCCATCCCAAGGGAATGGGTCCCAAAAAGCCAGTACAAGCAGTAGGAATAAATCCTGGTGCCACTGCTAATGGCTCCATAGTCTGCCCCAGCCACACATTGTCACACACATTCAGAGGACCTAGTTTGGTCCTATGCCGGTTCTTTCCGTATCTGGCTGGAGTCAGTGAGCTCCCCTTAGCTCAGGAAGATTGTTTCAGTGGGTGAACTCAGCATGGTATTGATCTCTTCGTTCATAATCTCACTCCTCTCACTCTTTAACCGAATTCTGGGAGCTCAGCCATATAATAATCAAAACACAAAACATAGAGAATAAAGAATATTAAGAGCTGCAAAGGAAAAAAGTCAAGTAACACATAAAGGCAGACCTATTGGAATTACACCTGACTTCTCTGAGGCAGACATTTTTAAGTTTTAAAGAAACTTATGTTTTTGTTAATTTGCTCTCAATCTCAGCTAGATTTACATCATGTTTGCCAATTCTGGTGTCCTTGATCTTATGAGATGCCCCAAGTGCTATGTCCTTAGTCTTTCACTTTGCCTCCTAGTATATTCTGATTTCATCACCAAAATTCCAAGAAATACTCAGTTTTAATGTTCGATTTAAATATCTCATGACTTGTTCAACAATGATAATCTGTCCACAAGATCAAAAAGCTGCTTACAGCAAGAGTTTATGCTCTCTTGTTCAATTTCATATGATAAAAGAGGAAA
>NC_022027.1:17902462-17904601 GCF_000317375.1 Microtus ochrogaster
CTTCATAAAGGACTTTCTTAATAACATGAAAACTAGAGTTTGTAGTGTAAAGTCATATTGAAGAAACCAGGCAGGGTGTCTTACACTGTGTGTGTAGTGCGAAGCCCAGCCTACTTGTGAAGATGCAGACAATATTTAATCATGACTTAGAAAATAAGGCAGGCGGCTTCTTAGGAGGAACAACTGAAGTTCTCTGACCTACACATACATGTTCACACACACGTAAGAATGGAAATGCTACACAAATTATGACAAGAAAACAGCAGAGCCAAATACATCCTATAATGTTAGCAGAGAAGGACGCAGCCAAAATAAACCATGAAAAATGCCTTTTATCATAGTCACATTAAAAAGCAACCATTATTATTTTCCTTAAGATTTCTTTCATATAATAAATTTTCATCATGTTTTCCCTCTCCATTTTATCTTCCTATGTTAATCATTGTAACAAAATACTGAGCCAAACAGGTTAAGGGAGTAAAATTAATTTTGTGCCACAGTGGTAGAAGCTTGAATCATTTAGCTTTACTGTTTCTACATTGGTATATCGAAAGCTAGAACATTGTGACACAGACCCTATATCTGGGAAGCAAGGATCTTATTTGAAAATGTGCTACCGTTAGATTGCCTGTGGACAATTTTGCAAGACATTTTCTTGAATAATGGTTTATGTTAGAAGGCACAACCCACTGTGGCTACTGCCAAACCTGCAGGAGGACCTGAATTGTGTTAGAGAGCAGGCTGAGCAAGCCATGAGAGAGCAAGCAGGCAAACGACTTTGTTCAATGGCTTCTGCTTTAGTCCCAGCATGTAGGTCTGTGCATGAGTTCCTGCTAGGACTTTCCTCTTTCTGATGGAGTGTTACTGCAGAACTCTAAGTTGAAATAAGCATTTTCCTTGGAAGCTGCTGTTTATCACGGTGTTTTATCATAGCAATATAAAATAACTAAGGCCAAGTTCATTACTTAATTTTAATATCTTACAATGATGCCATCAAATATAGAAACCATTAAGGGATCAAACTACTATTAGGTCAGATTACTCATAAGCTGATCAACTTCCTTAGACTGCATCTCTTACCCAGGGGAGATAGTTTAATAGTTTCAAAGGAGGCTTGCTTTATATATATTCTATAATATCTTTGATATACACTGATGTTAAATATCTTATGGAAATGCTATGAAACATAATTAAAGATCATATCAATAAGACAATGTCACCACACCAAAGTGAGTTTCCTTCTGTGCATGAGAGAATATTTCAATATATTTAAGTAAGTAGATAGGCTGAGCCTACCAAGGAATAAATCATAATGCTGAAATTTGTATAGAGACATAAGCAAAAAGCAAACTATTCAGCCCAAACCTCAATTAATTAAAACCATCCTTAGAAAACAGTACAATGCAAGTCCTCACAATGGACTCTCAAGAAAGTTCCAGTTAACACAAGTTAGAAAAAGGAATCTTCAACTGTTAATATTGCTAGGAAGAACTGAATAACAATATACAAAAAAATCCAATTCTATTTCTAACCATAAACAAAAAATTAGTTTACAAACAAGTACAGAGTTCAATATTTGGCCTAAGGATTTTAAAGTATCAGAAGAAATAATGGTTGTCATACTTAAGGACATTAGAAAGGTGATATTTTGGGAAATGACCTAAAAGTAGAGAATCAAAATAAATAGAAAGAAACAATTGAGAACTCAATGAAAATAGTCAACAAACTAAAAAGGCAATTAACAAGACAATAGAAAATATTTTTGAACTGACTATCATAAGAGGTTAATGCCTATATATGCAAAGAATCCATAAGGACAATCAAACAAAAAGACAAATAATATTAATACCTATTTAATCTGTGTTTGGGTCTCCTATTTTCTAAAAAAGACTTAAAAGTGAATCTCATCAAGTCAAACAAATATTGTTTGTAGAAATGTAGAAATATAAAACTGTTAAAGAATATAATATGAGGGACTGGAGAGATGGCTCAGAGGTTAAGAGCATTGCCTCCTCTTCCAGAGGTCCTGAGTTCAATTCCCAGCAACCACATGGTGGCTTACAACCATCTGTAATGAGGTCTGGTGCCCTCTTCTGGCCTGCAGGCATGCACACAAACAGAATATTGTATACATAATAA
>NC_022027.1:17905580-17913606 GCF_000317375.1 Microtus ochrogaster
ACCCATTCCTTGGAGGGTAAACAAAGACAAAATAATCCAGTTTCAAATAAACATTTGCATGTCCTTACCATTTATTGCACTGTTTTCCTATAGCACAAATATTTTAAACAAAATGCCCATCAAATGATCAAATAAGAATCAACTATAATTTGAGTACTATTAATTGATAATAGAATTCCGGGATTTATGCAACTTTCCTATAATAAAATATAACTACATGAAATGATCCAAATGTTCAACTATAAGTTCTGCCAAATCTCATATAATTGCAAAACAGTTATTTATAAAATCTGGTTCTCACAGATTATGGAGAATAGATAAACTTTAAAGATGAAGAAATTGTCTATTAGTTAATGTTTTATACTAGGAAAAAATTGTACTGAAACTATACATAATTAGATACTAGATATCTCAAAAGTTAAAAAAAATTCATATTTTCACCATAAGTCAGTGATAAATGTTGAGTACCTACTATGACCAGCTTGATTTAAGCCTTTTACTGTGCATAAAAGAAAAGTCAATCAATAGCAGAATACTATGCAAAACTTTAATATTTGTATGCATCGACTACAAAAAAAGGAAAAGAAATAAATGTAAAACAACATTCTAGTTTTCAAAATGTTATTACATCTGCAACCAAAGCAATAATATGTAACACAAAATGTGAAGGTAAATAAAAGCTGATACATTTTTTATGAAAGCAAAAATAAGTGTGAATTTTAGTTAAAAGAAGTAATTGTTTCCAGATATGTGAAAAAGAATATAGTCAAAATGATGTGTAAAGAGTACAAGTTAGTTGTTTTTATCATTTTGAGGTCTTTTTCCTTTTTAAAGAAAAATAACAATCATTATGTGTTGTGTATGTGTCTTTTCCTGGGCCAACACAATCTAGTATCACTTCATCTCTAAAAGAATAATGATAATAGACCTCAGAAATGAGTGTGCTCAAGTATTGATTAATGAACTGAATTTCTTAGTTTGTTGGTGCTGTTTGTAGAAGTGTAAGTGAGTCAATACTGACAGGAGAGTGGGTGTCTAAAAGGTAGCTACAACACGGAAATGTGCATCCAGAGCGGGATAATGAGTTGTGAAAACTTCAACCCTGGAGTTCTGGCAGTCTGTAAAAAATCAACTTATTCAGAAATCATCTGTTTCTTCGGAATCATTTAATGCTTCAATAACCTTGTGGATAGGTATCCTGAGTCATCCCACTTCCTGAACTTTTTAAATTTCATTTTGAATACAGAAGAAATATCTAGAGAATATATGTATGTGAGTGTGTAAAAAGAGAGATTAAAAAAAATAAATGCAAAAAAGACTATATCATGACAATCAAAAACAGCTTTCAAGAAATGTACATTGCAAAAGAGATGAATCAGAAGGCACTGAAAAAATTCACACTTGAAAATATGTTACAAACCTTTCTGCATTAATATTTAAGTTTGTACCAAGTGACTATGTAGAGGGTAACATGGTTAAGCTTGTTCTCCTAAAATATGGAAATTAATTCAATGTGAGTTTCATTTTCTCTTTATCTCCAGGAGTTTAGTAACCGTCATACAAACTTCCATAATATTCTGTAATGTAAGATGGGAGTAGGCAATAGATATAGCACATTTCTGATAGAAATCCATTAATAATTCATTTTCCGTACACCTCTGGGTGTGACAGATGCTGTTAATAAATGCTCTAGTACATGCTCTGTGGTGTGTTTTGCACTAAATCCATGACACAGAGGAATAAACCTGAGAGGATAAAATAGTGTGTTCATTTGTTGAATAGTTCAAATAAAGAGCTATTGAACCATTTTTCTTTTTAAGACAGGGATGGATTTGGTTTAAACTGTTCTACATTTTTATTACAAGTAAGACTTGTCTTGTGTTTGAAAGAATATATATATATATGTGTTTGAAAGAATATATATATATATATTCATTGATAATTTATTAGGAAGCCTAAGAGGAAAGGTAGTTTTACTCAGGAAATAAACACATGAAATGATTTGCATTACTTTTGCAAATATCTGATTCCTATGAGGATCATTCCAGCTGTTTAGGTCTCTGAAAATCCATGGTTTTCATGAATCTTTCCTTCTATGAAGATCTATTTCACATCCCTTGCTATCATTAATGGAGCTGTTAAATTTCATCTCATTATTCTTTAGTCTTTAGGAGTGAGAATTATAGAGAGTTTGTAGCTATTTATTTTTTTTGGGGGGGTCAGGTCAGAATAATGTTTGTTTCTAGTCTTTGACCTTATCATTATCCTTTATCTCATGTGTCTTTTTTTTTTTTTTGGTTTCCCAATGTGTTTTTTAAAATACTGTTTTTGAGACTTTATAGCCCCATGTTCTAAAGAACAGTAAGGTAAAATAAAGTGTTTGCTAGTAATCATTTATTTGCTAATTTTGTGATGAAGAAAAATATGTTTATAAAGGAACACTATATCAGGTTTACAAGGTCAGATTTGAAATTTTATATAGGAACTTAAAATCAAAAGCTTAAGAAAAACAAAATTAAGAACCACAGTAGGGAAGGCAAGGGTTAAGACAGATTATATTTATTGAGTTGAAATGAAGATAAAAAGAAATTTCTAGCCGGGCGATGGTGGCGCACGCCTTTAATCCCAGCACTCGGGAGGCAGAGGCAGGTGGATCTCTGTGAGTTCGAGACCAGCCTGGTCTACAAGAGCTAGTTCCAGAACAGGCTCCAAAACCACAGAGAAACCCTGTCTCGAAAAACCAAAAAAAAAAAAAAGAAAGAAAGAAAGAAAGAAAGAAAGAAAGAAAGAAAGAAAAGAAATTTCTAAGAAATGTTTTAAGATCATGTAAATTTTATTGTGTCAGCAAGTGCAAGACTTATTTAATTTCAGGTCAAACAAAATCCCAGCATAAGCAGGGAAGTCGTCATGAAGTCTTCCCACCTGTAGCTGAGGAGCTATTAGTAGTATTTATCTTCTGGGAGAAGAAGAGTTTCCTTCCAAATCCTTAAGTGTGTCGACCCTGAGGAGTAAAACATTCTCCAGTGGATGGCCACATACCTCAATGCATACAACCAACCTTAACTGGACCTGATAGATTTAAAAGCAAATGAAGACACCATGTTGGATGGGCATGGAATCAGGATGGTATCTGGTAGAAGTTGTGCAGTTCTCAAAGAATTAATAAAAGTATATAAAAAGAAGTTCAGGTAAAGTTAGAAATCACTTTCTGTTTCTCTAAAACTGTAACTAATTTTCCCTGTTTCTTAGCATTTCCTCGTAAAGGTGATTGAATGAAAGGGTTTGAAATGTAGCACACTGATGATGCTAAGGCCACCAAGAGGAAAGTAGAGGTGTTGGAGAGACAGGAAAGATGGGGGAACAAAGAGTTTTTTGTTTGTTTGTTTTGTTTATTTGTTTTGCTTGCTTGATTCCAGTTTTTGTTTTGTTTCCTTTAGAGATTTTTAAAAGTTTTATTTGGGCGAGCACTGTAGAGGTGAGGGGAGGCTATTTAGCAGGGACTGGGAGGTGAGTTGAATTAGCATGTATTATGTGAAATTCCCAAAGAATCAATAAAGACATTGAGATAAATTTAAAAATGTAAAATGTTTATTAGAAGTTAAGGCAGACTCACTTGGATCATCTTGAATGTTGGAAATGTGCAGGCACATGCAAGAACCTGAAAACTGTGCTCAATCCAGTGGGCCTGTCATGGAGAATATAAGTAATAGAACTAATCACACTTAGATAATTATGACTATATAAAATCTCAAAACAGATTCAATAGGTAAACAAAAATTTAAATATATATTTACGTACATATGCAAAACATAACATATAAAAGTTATGTATATGATACTGCATATTGCTATAGGTACAATTCTAAAATGTAAAAATTTATACCACATTCCAGCCCAAAACAATATATATATAAATATTTGCAAAAGTAGTATTTTTTTGAACAGCTGCAAACAATTAACATGTGTCATTTTGTATTTAATTATTACCATATTAGTCTTTCTTTTTAATAGTTTCATAATTTTAATTTGGAATTCTCTGATTTTGCCTTATTAGCTATAGATTTTTAATTGAATTTATTTCAAAGCAGATGTTTCCTATGACCAGATGGTAATCTTGTAGTGTCTCCAGTAATTGAGACATTGATATGTTATCAATATTACTAACTTTTTCTTGCATAATCTGTAAACCAGCTCTTACCTATATTTTAGTATCCCAACAATCCTCTTTTGGAGCAGTTTCTTCTTATAAAAAGAAGAAACAAGAAGTAGATTTTATTGCAACTACTTATTAACCTTAATTGCCTGAATTAAGGCATTTTTTCCTAATAAATTGCAAACTCGCCTCTTGATTTCTAATTTTGATGAGAACTAGAATGAAACCTTCTATTAATAAACTCAAGTCTAGACATCAAATGTAGTGCTCTTATGTATTTAACCTTATAAACTGATCATAACCTTTGTGTTTATAACTCTTTTATTGATGGTAGCATGTCCAAAAATTCTCGTTAACCTATCAGGATTAAAGTAACACAAATCACATAATATGTCACTTTAAACATGCATTGAAACTTGTTTAAATTGTGAAGAAAATGTAATTATAACCTCATGTATTTTCAGGAAAAATAATATAAGCCAAAAAAATAGACTTACCTGTCAGAATTCTACTATAAAAGATTATATTCACAAACATTTTATTGTCTAGATTGTATCTAATATCAAAATGCTATTAATCGCCTTAGTATGACCTATAGCAAAGCATTGCTCATCCTGTTTGATGAAAGTGCAGAGCTTCCCACAGTCTCCAGAGTACCATTTGATCATAACCACCATCCTTCAAACCTGACACATATTGATATTCATGTATCAAGAACTTACATCTCCGACGTGCTGACAAATTATATCTAACTTTAACAGAAACCTATGAAGGAAAGTTGCATCTTAGAAGTCTATGACAAAAATCTTATTATTGCAGAGGTGGATCTGCAACTTTTTCTCCAAAACAGTGCTTCCTTTCCTCAGCTGTGAGAAAAACAAAAATAGAAAACCAAAAGACCTCTCATTAGGTCTCTTTAATAATGTACATTTTCCTTAAAGGTGATAAAACAATAACAGAATACTTCTAGAATTTCCTGAGGCAGGAAACAGAAAAAGAATTAGAACAGAAGTTGTATTTATTACTATTTTCTGGGCAGATAATATCTATTTAAGGTAAAATGGAGAGGTTTTAGCAAGTAATTTTGAGTCATTTTATCTCTATTTTGCTTGATTGGCCCAAATTTTTATTTAAAAAACTGATTTTTTTATTCTAAAATACTCAGACTTTGACACTGGGTGTTATTAAATGTGTTGAAATTATGCCAATTGGATACAACAGTTTCTCCTAGAGAACTATGGATAAAATAATGTTTCTTGAGTATTCTATGTACATCCTATAGATGTCAAAGTTGATACTTGCTTCAAGTAAGAAAAATGTACATGCAAGTATGTTTACTCTTTCCCTTCCACACTTTTATTTAAATGTTCATTTATGGACACAGTCAATTTTTCAATCAGTATTATTTTTTAAAGATTTATTTTTGTGTGCGTGAATCTTTTAAATTTGAATAAATCTATATACAACATGTGTGTGCCTAAATACCCAAGGGTGTTAGAAGAGAAATTTTGGTCCTCTACAACTGATGTGACAGGAGGTTTTGAGCTGTCAGGTGGGTGCTGGGTACAGACCGCGTGTCCCCTGTGAAAACAACTAGCACTATTACATACTGAATCATGTTCAGTCAGTATTATCAATATGTCTCCAATGATCAATTGGTATCACCAACATGATTGCATAAAAGTTGTTCAGCTGAAGAGTTACTGTCCATTGATCTCTACTTGGGGAAGGAAAAACACTTTCCTTTGGGATGTTGGCCATGGTTAGGTCGCTCATTGCCCTGAGGTGGATTCCATATTTATTTTCATATGAGTTGCATTAATTGGATTCAATGATTAAAGAGAAAAATGATTTTAAAAGAATGATTGCCAGGCATGATTATTCACACATTTTTTCCAACAGTGGTATGCAGGTCACTGAGTTTTAGTTGAGGTCAATCTTCAAAGGAAATACTGAGAAAGTCATGTTTGCTTAATGAGACTATACCTCCAAAAACAAAACAAACAAAAACCAACCCAAAATGAAAAACTCAAACAAATAAAAAGAGCACATGAACATGAGATGTCCCTAGGGAAATTGGAAGGAGGAAGTGAACTTTAGATATAATCAATTTTAATGCTTAGGGTCTTGGCTGGGCTCATCCTTGTGGTTTACTAGGAATTTCTCTAGAGCTAGGTTTCTTGTTAACCCCATAATGGCTCCCTCAATCAAGATATCTCTTTCCTTGCTCTCCTCTTTGTCCTTCCTCCATCTCGACTATTCCGTTCCCTCAAGTTCTCCTCACCCCTCCCCTTCTTCCGTCTTCTTAACCCTTCCACTCTCCCTTTTCCCCCACCCACATGCTCCCAATTTTGTCAGGCAATTTTGTCTATTTCGACTATCCAGGTGGATCTGTATGTGTTTTTCTTAGAGTTCACCTTATTACGTAGCTTCTTTAGGATCATGAACTATTGGCTCAATATTATTTGTTTATAGCTAGTATCCACTTATGTGTGAGTACATACCATATTCATCTGTTTGGGTCTGGGTTGCCTCACACAGGATAGTGTTTTCTTGTTCCATCCATTTGCATTCAAAATTCAAGATGTCATTTTTTCCCCCTCCGAGTTGTACTCTAGTGTGTAAATGTGCCACACTTTCATTATCCATTCTTTGGTTGAAGGGCATCTAGGTTGTTCCAAAGTTCTGGCTATTACAGATAATGCTGCTATGAGCATAGTGGAACAATGCACTTGTAGTATGATTGGGCATCTCTTGGATGTATACTCAAGAGTGGTATTGCTGGATCCTGAGGTAGGTTGATTTCCAATTTTCTGAGAAACCGTCATACTAATTTGCAAAGTGGTTGTACAAGTTTGTGTTATCACGAGCAATGGATGAGTGTTCCCCTTACTCCACATGCTCTCCAGAATAAGCTATCATTGGATTTTCTGATATTAGCCTCTCAGAAAGGTGTAATATGGTAGTTCAGAGTTGTTTTGATTTTCATTTCCCTGATAGCTAAAGCTGTTGAACATTTCCTTAAGTGTGTTTTGGCTATATGAAGTTCTGTTGAAAATTGTCTGTTTTGTTCTGTACCCCATTTTTAAATTGGTTTATTTAGAATTTTGATGTCTAATTTCTTGACTTCTTTATATATTTTGGAGATCAGTCCTTTGTCTGATGTGGGGTTGGTGAAGATCTTTTCCCATTCATTTTTGTCTTACTGACTGTGTCATTCGCTTTACAGAAGCTTCTCAGTTTTAGGAGGTTCCATTTATTTATTGTCGCTTTCAGTGGCTGTGCAACTGGGGATATATTTAGGAAGTGGTCTCCTGTGCCCATGCATTGAAGGCTACTTTCCATTTCCTCATTTATGAGATTTAGTATGGTTGGATTTATATTGAAATCTGTAATCCACTCAGACTTGAGTTTTGTACATGGGAATAGATATGGATCTATTTTCATTCTTCTTCATGTTGACATCCAGTTATGCCAGCAACATCTGTTGACGATGCTTTTTTCCCGTTGTATAATTTTAGTTTCTTTGTCAAAAATCAGGTGTTCATAGGTGTGTGGATTAATATATGGGTCTTCAGTTTGATTCCATTGGCCAAACTCTCTGTTTTTATCCTAATACCAAGATGATTTGATTACTGTAGCTCTGTAATAGAGCTTGTTGTCAGGGATTGTGATGCCTCCAGAACTCCTTAATTGTACAGGATTGTTTGGTCTATCTTGGGTTTTTTGTTTTTCCATATGAAGTTCATTATTATTTTTTAAGGTCTGTAAGGAATTGTGTTGAGATTTTGATGGGGATTGCATTGAATTTATAGATTGCTTTTGGTAGGACTGCCATTCTATTATGTAGATCCTACTAATCCAAGTGCATGGA
>NC_022027.1:17914466-17931068 GCF_000317375.1 Microtus ochrogaster
TAGAGCAGTTTTAGTATTAGCTTGCACATTTCTTTTATGTTTTCCAGTTTTGTGGAGTGAAGGTTTTTGTAGTATGACCTAATGATTCTCTGAAATTCCTATTGTTATTTCCGACTTTTCATTTCTGATTTTGTTAATTTTTATGTCCTCTCTCTCCCTTTTGATTAGTTTGGATAAAGATTGTCTATCTTGTTGATTTTCTAAAAGAATCATCTATTTCTCTCATTGATTCTTTGTATTGCTTTGTTTCTGTTTTGTTGATTTCAGCCCTCAATTTGATTATTTCCTGTCTTCTACTCCTCCTGGGTGAGGGGTGGGTCTACTTTTTTTTTAATGGTTCTAGCACTTTCAGGTGTGCTGTTAAGTCACTGATGTGAGCTTTCTCCATTTTCCTTATGTTGGCACTTAGTGTTATGAACTTTCCTTTTATCACTGCTTTCATAGTGTCCCATAGGTTTGGTTTGTTTTGCCTTCATTTTTGTTGAATTTGAGGAAGGCTTTAATTATTTTCTTTATTTCTCCCTTGACCCAGGAGTGGTTCAATAATTTAACGTTCAATTTCCATGAGTTTCTAG
This sequence comes from Microtus ochrogaster, assembly GCF_000317375.1. NCBI lineage: Eukaryota > Metazoa > Chordata > Mammalia > Rodentia > Cricetidae > Microtus > Microtus ochrogaster. The sequence continues at coordinate 17,915,042 of NC_022027.1, forward strand.
GATTTCTGAGAGTAATTATACGGTTAATTTCTAACTTTAATCTACGGTGATCTGATCAGGCACAAGATGGGATATTCTTTTGTGTTTGGGTGGAATGTTCTATAGATGTCTGTTAAGTCTTTTTGATTCATGATATCTATAAATTCTCTTATTTTTCTGTTAAGGTTCTGTCTGGTTGACCTATCCATTGGCGAGAGTGGAATGTTGAATTCTCCTACTGTTAGTGTGTGGGGTTTGATGTGTGATTTGAGTTCTAGTAATGTTTCTTTTACATATGTGAGAGCTATTGTATTAGGGGTATAGATTTTCAGGATTGAGACTTCATCTTGATGGATTGTTCTTGTTATGAGTACAAGGTGTCCTTCTCCATTCTTCTAATTGATTTTAGTTTGAAATCTATTTTTTAAGATATTAGGATAGCTACACAGATTTGTTTCTTAGGTCCATTTGATTGGAAAACCTTTTCCCCACCATTTACTCTGAGGTAGTGTCTATCTTTGAGGTTGAGTTGTGTTTCTTATATACCACAGAAGGCTGCATCCTGTTTTTGTATCAATTCTCTTAGCCAGTGTTGTTTGATAGGTGAATTGAGTCTATTGATATTAAGAGATATTACTGACCATTGGTTGTTAATTCCTGTTATATTTAGGTAGTAGTGTTTGTGTGTTTTCCCTCTTTGGGTTTTGTTGTTAGAAGGTTATTTGTTGTCTCTTTTTTTTTGTGTGTGTGTAGAATTAGCTAACTTGGGTTGGAATTTTGCTTCTAGTACTTTCTGTATGGCTGGGTTTATGGATACGTATTGTTTAGATTTCGTTTTGTTATGGAATATATTATTTTCTTCATTGATGGTCATTGAAAGCTTTTCTGGGTATAGTAGTCTGGGCTTGCATTCGTAATCTCTTTGTGTCTGCAGCATATCTGCCCAGGACCTTTTGGCTTCCATATTACTTGACATTTTTTTCTTTACAGTTTTTAATATTATTTCTTTATACTAGGTGTTTTGCATTTTGGTTACTTTATGGCATGGGAAGGCTTTTTTTTTTTTTGATCCAGTCTATTTGGTGTTCTGTAAGCTTCTTGTACATTTATAGAGATATTTTCTTTAGGTTGGGAAAGTTTTCTTCTATGATTTTGTTGAATATATTTTCTGTGCCTTTGAGTTGCAGGTCTTCTCCATCTTTTATGCCTATCATTTCTAGGTTTGGTCTTTTTCATGGTCCCAGATTTCCTGGATGTTTTATGTTAAGAATTTGTTGGATGTAATATTTTCTTTGACCAATGAATCTATCCTCTATTGTATCATCAACACCTGAGATTCTTTCTTCTATCTCTTGTATTCTGTTAGTTATACTTGCCTTTTTTGTTCCTGATTGTTTACCCAGATTTTCCATATCAAGAATTCCCTTTGTGTTTTCCTTATTGCCTCTGTTTCAGTCTTCAAGTCTTGAACTGTTTGCTTCACCCATTTGATTGTGTTTTCTTGGGTTTCTTTATGGAATTTATTAATTTTCCAATTTTTTATTGGCCTTTTCCTCCATTTCTTTTTTTCCATTTTTTTTAAATTATTAATGTGTAGCCCAGGCTGGCCTCGAACTCATGATCCTCCTGCCTCTGCCTCCTTCAGCAAATCCTACTGGTGTGCACCACCACACTGGCTTTCCTCCATTTCTTTAAGGGAGTTTTTTACTTCCTCTTTAAAAGTCTCCATCATCTTCATAAAGTTATATTTAAAGTAATTTTCTTCAGCTTTTTCTGGGTTAGGATGATCAAGTCTTCCTGTTGTGTGACCACTGGGTTTTGGTGTTACCATTATGTTGTTTTAGGTTGTTGGATGAATTCTTGCCTTGGTGTCTATCCATCTCTTTGTTTAAATAAGGCCAGCAGGGGCTTTGCATCTTGGTCCAATCCTTGTAGTGGCTGTCTGAGTCTTTGTGTACTGTTCTTGGTCTGCTCTGTACTTCAGGGCCTGTGATATGGGAACCACTGAGGTCTCTCTAAGCCTGCTCTCTTGGTCTTCTCTCCTGGTTCTGTCTCTTCGTCCCGTTAGTGTTGTACCCATCTCTTGGCTCCCTCAATATTGTCGCAAGCTCTTGGGCCCTTCAGTATTGTAGCAAGCTGTGTTTTAGAGTTCCACTTAGGTTGCAGGTGGACAGGCAGGTTTGGGTTTGGGGTAGCACTAGTAGCTTGCAGGGTCAGGTGGATGAGGATGGGTATTGGGACAGTTTACCTACTATAAAATTCCTACTTACTAGCTGGCTAAAGAAACCAAGGCAGTTGGGGGAGGGGCCAGGGGTTTTGTCCCATGATGGAGGTTTTAGAACATAGGGTGTCCCTATGCTTAGGCTGGTCACTCATGTCTTAGTTCCCACAGTATTATAGCAAGCTGTGTTTCAGAGTTCCACTGAGGTTGCAGGTGGATAGGCCAGTTTTTGGGCAGGATGGGTCTCAACCCTTACATTTTAAATGACTTCAAGGTCATCATAGTTTATACTACTTATACTATTTTCAATATTTACATTCTTTAAAATATTGAAAGACATACATAAGATACTGGGTCATTATTTTGAGCTATGTAAATATACATTACAGTATGTGCATTTAGTATATATTCAATATAATATTAATCCTTACTGAATTACTTAATTTTTTATTTATAGTTCTATTTTAAAGATATTTTACAGTGTTCTTTTTCTGACAGTATTCTAAATATGAAATTTCTATGAAATCTTTAGACAAGTTTCTGATGTATTTCATTAGATGCCAAATGGGCTTGAGTTAGTTTCAATTGTTCTTCACTACATTTAGGACCCCCTATATTCTTAAAATATCTTTAACTGATGACAGCATGAACAATGGTCCTCCCCCATAGTAGAATATCCATTCCATATACTGGTAACATTACGAGATTCAGTCTCAATTGTCAAAATTGTTTAGATCCTGACTCCGCCTTCAAAATCTAGCAATGTTCATCCTCTATATTTATTTATTTTTGGCATTACTTCCACACAATAGATTTAGGAATTGGCTTGTCACTCTGCTATCATTAACTTCTGAAAGATGTCTAATAAGAACCCATCCAGAAATGTTTAGTTTTCATTATTTTGATTAGAAAAATCCACACTTATGTGTAAAATATAACTATATGAATTCCTTTTCTCAAGGTAGAAAATGTTAACAGATAAAAGTTTGAGGTTTTATTTAGCTCCTGTGTCCTGAAATGTTATTCAATTTTGATGCCAAATGTTATAAATCATAGAGACATTTATTTTCCCATTCCAGTACATCAACAGAAACCTTAGGGAGAAGCTTTTACATGATTGCAAATTCCCGATGGTCATCCCATAATAAAACTTTATCCACTGTAAGTCTTTCTTGGTTACTTTCACAATCAGACATGCCCACATTACCTAACACAGGACCTGTCTTTTGAGATATGAAAGAATACCACTTATGGAAAGGTTATTTTGATTTAGACATAAAACTGCATAAGTGAATAGGAAAAATATATATAATTAAATATATGTGTAACTATATATAATATATAACTACATATATATTCACATATAGTTTTATATTTATACAGTTAAAATCAAATTTATCTGATTTATCACAAATGACATATTTCAGGTAAGCATCAAAAAGATATATCTTCTAATATTTTTTCCCTGATGTAAAGGAATTCAAACATTAGAATGAAAACCTTCACTGAATGTAATATTTCAGTTTTGAAATAAGGCTTGTATTGATTGTAATAATTAGTAATTTTCTCATAAAGGCTGACTGGTTGATTCATATATTTCATATCACCTAAATCATCATTAAATTGTTATCAGCTAAACACAAATCTTGTTGTGAAAATCATACATCTGTCTTCACATTTGCCTACATTAAAATACATGAATATCTATATTGTACACTAACTGGAATAAGGCTTGAGCTTACAGATGCTTAAACTCCAGTCCCTACAGCACATATCTGATGGTACTGTAGAAATCAAGAGAAAATTATAAAAGATTAATTATAATAACTAATACTAAATATTCAGACAGCATCAACTCTAAGACTGTGTGCTGCAAGTAATTACATCTTTTAAGGAAGGATATATAATGTTAATTCACTAGTTCCTAGATAAGGAAACTGACACTATAGAGACTGGCTGATATGGTCTCGGTTGTTCCATCATTTAACTTAGGGAGTGGGTAAAACGGAACATGTGGGAAAATCAGAGAAATGGTCCAAGTATGTACAACGCAAGGAAAGTTTCAAGAGTTTTATTTATTTTTTAATGATAAATTTCTGATAAACTCTAATGGGTTTATTCACATGCCTCATTTTACCTTAGGTTATCCCAGAGAAAATCTGCATTCTCAACATGCCACAATATTCTTTCTAACAAAACACTACACAGAGAAATAATTAACAGGCCATGAAAATTATACATATGACTCACTTTGCTTTGTGATTACCATTTTTACTCTAAATATCTTGCTTCTTCTGTGCTTTAATTTTAACTTTTATAGAATTAAATGTGCTTTATTGTTGCTCACAATGTTGTCATTAGTTTAAAAAAATTTTTTTCACCTGATCTGTATGCACGATAGTTTTCATGTAGTCCCAATGTTCATGAGCTTTCAATATCTTGTTTTTCTTCATTACTATCTTATATGCATTTTTAATTGTCCTGTTATTGCTTTAACCTGTTTTATAACTCAGCAATATTTTATTTTGCAGTGTTTGTTTAGTATCATAATTATTGAAGTCAAGTTTTTTAGCAATTTTTAATTTGAGAATTTATTTTGTTAGTCTTTAAGGATTTTACATTGGTAATATTCATGTTGATATGAAAAAATATGCAAAGTACCTGAGATAATCAACTTTTAAGACAGAAAAGTTGTCCAAGCTCAAGACTCAATGGTTATTGATAGTTACCTTACTCCATTACTTTTGGTTTGTGCTGACACTGGGAAGTAAAGACAGAGTGAGAAGGGCTGAAAGGGTCAATACACCTTTCAACAGCCTTCTTCAACAGCCTGACTTGCTTCCTAATGTCAGTCCACCACCTGTGTGTCAATACACCTTTCAACAGCCTTCTTCAACAGCCTGACTTGCTTCCTAATGTCAGTCCAGCACCTGTGTGTCAGGAGTTTTGAACTCTGCAAGAGGAGAGAAATGTTGCTGAGTGTGAGCAAGTAAATGTCCATTCATGTGTTCATCATTGTCTGCTTCCTGGTTGTAGAGGCAGTGTGATAAGCTTTAAAATTTTAAAGGTGCTTTTTTAAATTTAAGGATACATTTGAATTTTGAGAAATATTGCCTTTGATTGTGACTCTATAATAAGTGTACTATTATACTTATCCGATATAAACCTGTATATTTTCCTATACTAATGACTTATTACTAGCAAAAGCTTCATAATTCATCAGGATATATGACGTAAATGATGAACTACATATGATTGTTGAAGATGCACCTTAACTAAGTAAAGAAAGGAGGGAGTATTGGGAAAAATATATAATATAGAGAATTTAGGTCTCCTTCTTCCTGATGGTAAGCCATAAAATAATTCATTTAAAAACATTTAAAATAAATTTATCTACATAAATTCTTATTTTTCCTTTGAAATTAAGATTTCTACCAAAAGAACTAAGAGGGCAGCAAGAATAATACTCTATTTTGTACTATTGCTTATAGGCCATGAAGATGTTTCTTTTGTCTCTGAGTTAGTCTGTATTCTTTAAAAAAAAAACTAGACTGTAGTATTAACTGTAGATACATGAAAAGGTAGTAGGAAAACTTAGAAAATGCATCATTTTGATTCATATCTATGTTACTATCTCAATTATTTCTTTTATCTAGCTATGATTTTTTTAAAAAAAAAATTAGCTAAAAGAATATCTTTACTTTCAAGATTATTACTTTAAGGAGTTTTATGGGCTTGTAGAAGATTTATGATGCAATGTTAAGCTGAAATATTTTAACTTCCATATCTTATAATTTAGTGTAATTTGAGGTGCCCCAAAGCATTGCATAAACTTTAATAGAGAAGTCTTTATGCCTCATTTCGGCTGAATGATTCTTAGCAAGCAAAATCGAGGACTCATTATATGCGCTGGTGGCAGCATCCTTTCAAGTCGCAGTTTTGTTTAATTCCTGTCACCTTACACATGACAGCTCTCCCAAATAAAGAAACTGAGGAGGAATTCGTAGGGGTAATTAGGCAGTGCTGATCTTAGGACAGTTGTCTTTTCAATGAAACACTGATTGCATTGTTCATAACAAAACTATCTCCCCATGACAGAACTAATTAGTGACCATCTGAACTTACTTAGCCAAATGAAAAAAAAAGCAATTAAAAACGTCATCATCACTGGATCTACCATTGAGCAGCTGGTTATATTGATAAGCAATACAGCAAGTTAAAACTACTTTAGAACACAATGGAACATAATCTGCTTCCTGAGCAGTAATTAGAGAGCAATAAGAGAATATGAGATTATTGTTGAAAAGCTGTACTTGCAATGCAAACAATTTTTCAACTTCATTTTTCCTTCTTGAATTGGCATGAGAAGAATGGATTGATAGAGTATGTATTGACTAAAATATTTCATATTTCTATGGGTGTACATTTTTATTATAACATTTACCAACAATTAAAATCCCCCTGATATGTATTATATTTTAGTGATATTACATTTGATTTAACAGGGCAGATGAAAATAGTCTTTTCATGGCAAACTTTGGTACGTAAGATTGGGAAAGATGATTCCGAATTTCCTGAGAAACCGCCACACTGCTTTCCAAAGTGGTTGCACAAGTTTGCATTCCCACCAGCAATGGATGAGTGTACCCCTTTCTCCACAACCTCTCCAGCAAAGGCTATCATTGGTGTTTTTTATTTTAGCCATTCTGACAGGTGTAAGATGGTATCTTAAAGTTGTCTGATTTGCATTTCCCTGATCGCTAAGGAAGTTGAGCATGACCTTAAGTATCTTTTGGCCATTTGAACTTCTTCTGTTGAGAATTCTCTGTTCAGCTCAGTGCCCCATTTTATAACTGGGTTGCAATGGCAATGGGTTTCTGATCCTACTGCACGTACTGGCTTTGTAAGAGCCTAGGCAGTTTGGATGCTCAACTTACTAGACCTGGATGGAGGTGGGGGTTCCTTGGACTTCCCACAGGGCAGGGAACCCTGATTGCTCTTCGGGCTGAGGAGGGAGGGGAACTTGATTGGGGGGGGAGGAGGGAAATGGTAGGCGGTGTCGGGAAGAGACCGAAATCTTTAATAAATAAATAAATAAATAAAAAAGATTGGGAAAGAGCCTGTATGACGTTGGATCATAAAACCCAAGAGGACAGAAAAAGGTGTTTCCGCTGCAGTATGTGATAAATGATTACTCTGAAATGAGTGAATTTGTGAATGCCCTTGTTTATATGTAGATGTATATGTTTACATGAGATTTGAATGCTTCTGATCTGACTTGAGAGATTTTCTCATCCCAGTGGTAGTGTCAAGTTCAGACACTAATGCCATTTTGAAGAGTTGTCAGGGGGAGGTAATCAGGCTTAGATGATGTCTTGATTGTATTAGTGATTCCAAGAGAGGAGTGAGAGAAACCCGCAGTAGCAGGCATACAACAACAGCTCTCTGTGGTGCCCATTGTCATCTTGGAGTTTCCAGAAATACCCAGGAAGAATGAACTTACCACATGTAGATGTGGTCACTTCTCAGGAGTCAGAACTATGAGACCAAACAATTCTTACAATATTCTTTATAAGTTGCCTGCTATCTAGTATATAATGATAATAGTAGAAGAAGAATAATTAAGGGCTTTATTTTTCTTAATTCTTTTAAAACATATCCATATATATACATACATAAAGATTGTTTTAATCTTTAAAAACTTTAGAAATATGATTACATTTTTGTCCATCATAATTGGTACTTAATATATTTTTCAAAATTTATTTGAAAAAATCATTTTTAATATTCCAAATTCAATTAATCATTGGCAAATTAATTATTGACTGATGAAAATTTATACAACTATTTTTTTCCCTGAGTCCTGTCTTATTAGCTGTTAGAAGCCTCCTAAAACTACTGAGAGTTAAATGTTTACATATAAAATTTTGAAAATAATACAAATCTCCAGGCAGTGGTGGCACATGTCTTTAATTCTAGCACTAGGGAAGCAAAGACAGCTAGAACTCTGTAAATTTGAGTCCAGTCTGGTCAACAGAGCAAAGACCAGGAAAGTCTCCAAAGCTATAGAGAAACCCTATCTCAAAAACTCAAAAAATAGAGATAATAATAACAATAATATATATCAAACAACACAGATGTATTTTTAACACACACAAAAGAAACACACACTGAGCTTAAAATAGTGACTCTAGTGTTTAAAATATCAATTCTAAATCTTGGACCCTGCAGAACTCAAAAGAAAGATGATTTAAAATGTCCCCCAACATAAGGGAGGTGAAAAAAAGGAAAAGAAAAAGAGAGAAAGATGTATTGTAGTTAAAGTTTTTTGTTTTTAATATTTTTTTATCTTAAGCATAATTATCATAACACTGCAGAATTTGGACAACACTCAAGTCTCTGAATTGGAAAAGATTCAGAGGAAAATCCCTGATAAATGAAAGTGATACTTAGGTGATTCTTGCTTCTAAAATAAAACTTTTTTCTATGTAACATTTTGCTAAGGGGAAATGTTAACTGTTCAGAACCTTAGAATTGAAAAGGTATTTTTCTAAATCTTTGCCTTTTCTAGTTGTCATTTTTATGACAACTACATATTAAGGTACATTTGCTGCATGTGTTTCTCTGTATATATGTTTTACAAAACATGTTCACACATGTTAATCTTTTATTCTCATAGTTTTAATGTATTGTTTTCTTATTGAATAGAATAAAGTTTAATTTTTGTCTCTACTCTCTCTTTTTCTGGCAATTCATCAGTTGCTACCCTTTGTTATATCTGATTGCTTTGTGGTCTAATTTTTTTTGTCTGCTCCTACGCAAAGTTAAGAGTCTAGAAACATATTTTAAGAATTCAAAACAAGGTTAAAGCAGATTGGTAAAACCAAGTGAAAAAACAAAACAGACAATGAATTGATTACATTTTAATACAATATTGGCATAACTAAACTAAAATAACATAAAACAATGGTGGCTGGGATGTTTAACAGTCATCCCTTATATCCACAAACAAGACCGAAGATGGATAAACTGAATGGCACCAACTCTTCCTATCTTCATCATCATGATGAGATCATGTCCGGCCTCTGACTCAGGCTTGGAAAAGCTGGTGTATACAGAGATCTCATTTGCTGAGAAACACTCATGTCTAGAAATTTCACAGAATCCCAAACCAATCTTTGAAAACTTAATCAGTGAAAGACAAATTACATGAGGCTCTGTGTACAAACTAATATCTAAAATTGGTGGGGAAATTGACTGTATGAGATAAGACCAGAAAGGCAAATTTTAAAATGATTATTGAAGAAGGACACTTGAAAGAAATCCCACACTAGCTAAGAATTGAGAATAAGAAACTGTTGTTTATTTAGGGGTAGACTCACAAATCAGAATCTTCTGCTGGAATGGAGAATAGAAACAGAATCCTCCAGCCGGAAAAGAGACCTCACACATGCTCTACATTGGCATAAATAGTATAAGAGGCAACGCCCTAGTGGGCGGGTAACTACTGGCTGTAGGATTTTCTACAGCAGATTATTATCCAAACCTTTATCAGTGTTGTAACTAAGAGCTCTACTTGTAAATTCCAGCACTATAGCAAGAAGCAGAAACACTTTTTTTTTTTCAGATTAGGGCAAGGCAATGTGTTCTGCTCTAATAAGGTCTATATTAAAGAATATCTACTAAATAACGAGCTGTCCTGTGGGAGGTTTACCAAACACTAACTGACCTGTGGAAAAGGAAACACAATCTCCAAACCTTTTGAACTTCTTGTTTCTATGGCCTCAAAAGGAAACAAGTTCATCCAAAACAATGAAAATAAAACAAAGCCAAGAAGCTAACCTACAAGCAGTGTGAGTATGATTGTACCCTACTACAGTGCATCCATTGTTGCATATATCAAATATTTCCTCACAAGAGTGAAAGACTCCACATGGAAGCTTATACAGTTAACACTCTGTATTGGAAGAATCGGTAAGGAATAAAACAGAAAAACCTCTTCTAATTCTACACTTCGTTGGTAGTAGTTATTATCACCTGTCTTGTCGTCAGAGGCATCCCTTTGAATTAGATTGAAAGTGTTTCATTGGTTAAATTAATTACCACCAAGACACAGATTTTATCCGTATTGGGGATATGGAGCCAGTTAGATAAGAACAAGGCCTGCATGCATTCTTGTAGCCTACTCACTAGGGGCAAAGCTAGACGTTTAAAGAAATGGGATGAGAAAAGGAGGTGTGGCATGGTGGGGAGGGGTTGAGAGGGTAAATACTGAGAGACCACTGGAACTGGGAGGGTAGGGTTTGAGGGGGTGAAAACCTAGCACAGTGGAAACTCTCTAGAACCTATGACGGTAATTCTAGCAAATTCTCTAAAATGCAGTGATTCAGCCTGAACTAGGTATCTTCTGTAACCAGGCAAAGCTTTCAGTCATGGGGCTTGGACACCAGTTCACCCACAAAATCTTTGACCTATGAGTCATACTCCTTAAAAGATTTCCTGGGGTGCAGCGGCATTTTATTTGTTCTTTAATAAATTAAGTTTACCTGAAGACTAGAGAGTGAAACTGCCCCACTGGTCAGCCTTACAGACTAGGCAGTGGGTTACACACATTTTTAATCCCAGTAATCACACTAGGTGTCATAGAAACTAGGTACATGTTTTCAATCCCAGTGGTGTATGCCTTTAATCCTAGTCCTAGATAGGACTATTAAAACAGGAGACAACTCTCCGTCTCAGTCTTACTCTGAGATTCCTGCAGGCAGGATAGCCATTTCCGGTCAAGGTAAGAGCCAATGGCTGGCTGCTTTGTTTTTCGAATCTTCATGATTAGCTGTATTTATTGACATACACATGAAATGCCACTATGCTGGGGAAAATGATGGCACAGAATATGTGGGAGTTGCCAAGCATGGAAGGATCTTACCTGAGGAAGAGTTCATAAGGCAGAGCCTACTCCTGTCACTCTGCGGATATTCCAGAGACCTAGGATAAATCAAACACGATGACAAGAAAAAAAAAGCCACAAACAAACAATTCTCCCCCAAACAAAAGAAAAAAAAAACAAAATAAAACACATAGCAAAAAAAAAAAGTAAATGAAATTATTTCTCACGGTATTTTACTATGCTCATAGATCACTTATCCAGCAACTGATGGGAGCAGATGCAGAGACTCACAGTAACACATTAGGTAGAACTAGGGGAATACCATCGAAAAGGGAAGGAAAGACTGCAAGAGCCAGAGGGGTACAGGACACCCCAAGAACATGGCCAACACAGTCAAATAAAAAGGGTTTATAGGGGTTTATAGAAACTGAAGGTATTATCAGACCTCATACAGGTTTGAGCTAGGTCTTCAGCTTTTATATTATGGTTATTAGCTTGGTGTTCTTGTGGGACGCCTAACTGTGGAAGTATCTGACTCTTTTGCCCTCTCTTCAGACCCTTTTACACTAGTGGTTTGCCTTGCCCAGCTTTGATATGAAGGTTTGGGCCTTGTCTTATTGCATCTTGTTATGCTTTTAAGTTAATGTCCTTGGGAGGCCTGCTCCTTTTGAAGAAAAATGGAGGAGGAGTGGATTTTGAGTGTGAGAAATGGGAATGGGGGGGGGGGAACTGCAGTCAGAATGCCATGTATGGGAAATGTAAATTAAAAAAATGCTGATTTTTACTAATGAGAACATAGGGAGAGAGTGCTATAGAAACACATATTTAAAGACCTGAAATGCAGAATTTTAAATTGGAGTGTTGGAATTTGAACACACAAAAGGAAACGTAGTAGTTTTCAAGTGATAAAAAGAAGCACGTGGACTAGATCATGCTCACGCATGTGGTGTTGTCATACCCTTAGCCTTTCCTCTTTTTCTGGAGGCTTACTGTGGTGAGAGCCCTCTTGGAACAAATGATAAACAACATGGTTTAATCAGTGTCAGAGTCTTCAGTGTAACAGAAACACTATCTCAATCAAGTAACCTCTTGGGACAGCTCTGTAGCCTTAAAATATTCAAATGAAAGTCTATGTTACCGTATTAGATGAACACAGGAGGTAAACCTGCATATGAGGCAAAGCTTTGTTCCTCTCAGGGCTCAGCTTTCAGATGTGAATCTTCTGAGCAAATGCTAGCACAAATAAAGCTGTTTTTTTGTTTTGTTTTGTTTTGTTTTCTTGCAGAGTTTCAATATCTACTGCTCCCATCAGAATATCCAGCTATAGTACTGTGCTCTTGACTGTGAAGAGATGGTGAGGGAACATAAATCCAAGACTTTAGGTTGAAATTATCTTTAAAATATCAAATTTAAAGGGACACAACTGACTATTAAACATTGAAAACTAGATGCTTCTTTATGTTTGCTTAATTTGTCTCTGTGATGTCACAATAAGAATTCTGTTTATCTTTTTCTTTCTGTTCATATGGCAACATATTTTACACCACACTATAATTAGAAGAAAGAGCTATAAACCAAAAGATTTTTACTGAACTTATTAAAATAATATATTGTATAAGATATTTTATAGGCTTACTCACAGTAAAATATTTGACAAAAGATTTAATTGTTTGTGGATTGACCATTCTAAATCATTCTAAAAACACCTTTTTAAATAAACCTTAACAGTGAATAGCAAAACATATACAATAACCATAAATCAAAGACTGATAATATAGTTTGAAATCTGAGCCCCACTCACTGCAAACTGATCGAATCAAAATGATGCTTGGCACTGTATGTCCAGCAAGTCCTTCAGCATTTAAAAGATTTCATTACTTTAAAATTTACCATCAAGAAAATGTAAAAGAAAGCTAAGATCACTCAGTTTATCAATAGGTATAAATTATTGTGCTTTATTGTCTCTGTGTGGAAATTTTGGGGTATGGTTGACTCCTTGTAAAATCATTTGTGCCCTTTATCCTCTGTGCTTTTGTTCTTGCCATGACAAACAAGCCTTCAGAGTACACCCTGACACTTGGTTGCCTTCTGTGGACCTAAACTCTAAATCCTGGCCTTGTATTTGAGATCCCTTTCACTCCAGATTTTTGTATTTGGTGATCTTTTTAAGGCTCTTTTGCTCAAAGTTCGCTATTTCTGATGAAAATCTAGTCTTTCTCCACATTGCTCCAACAATACTTTTTTCCCCCTCTCTCAAGGAAGTTCTTCTCCAAACCCTCTGTTATTAAATTAATGATCATTGTATATTTTCAAAATACTTTCCACCCATGATCCCCACATTTCAATAATGTTATTTATTTTAGTGTCTGTTCTGACCACAAGTATGCATGTTGCATAAAACCAGTCTTTATTAAGATGACTTAGGAGAGGTCAGGTTACCCTGACTCTATTCCTCCCCCAATTGAGAGCTGCATTTGCCAGAAACTAATGACTTCTCAGTTTTCTTGATATAGTAATTACAACACCAAAAGAGGTTCTTTCCATGCCAAGAGGGGAACCTATTTAGTACAATAGTTTGGTCCCTCTGGAAGAAAGGCCTTGCCTACTGTTTAACATGAGCCACGATTACATCATAAAAATCTTCTGAGTCTGTGTCATGGTGTCATTGTAGCTGGTTGACTTTAAATGTCCTATTCTGCTTTACAACAAGTCTTCCCCGGACTTTCCAGGACACCAACTTACTCTTAGCTAGAAGACTCCTCACACAGACTTAAGCAAGCGTGGTGATGTACTACTTTCTTGCAAGGATCAACTCACTTCTTATTTAACCCATCTCCAGATCTCCAGTACCTTGTGAAATCACTAACTTTCATGGTATTTGAGGATCTAGCAAAATCACTGACATCGTGGCATTGATTCAGTCAATGAAGAATTATTATAACTCACAATTCTTTCCTCTGTATTTTGATAAAATGAAGTCAATGTTCAATTTCCCTGTTGTTATTATTTTGGTAACATCGTGCTATGTTAGTTTCCTCACTTTCATCATCAAATTTCTGATGTTAATTAATGATCATATCCAGATCTTTAACTATTGAAATACCATTCCCTTCCTGTGAACCAAATTCAAGCTTCCTACATTTCTTCCCCATAGTATCCTGCTTGCCTAGGTTTGATTTATGCATGTAATACAGATCCATGTCTTTGTAAAGCTGCATTTTCTGTAGTTTTCCTTATCAGAATAATTCTGTTCATTTAAAACATAAGTTTTACAATATATGTTTATTTGGGGGAAAATGTGGCTCATTTAAAACTTTTGATGTACTTTACTTTCTCTAATGCATGAATTACCAAAAGAATGAGTGGCCCAAGGGCAAAATTTACATGTCTTTATTTAGCCTACTGTAGTTGGAATATTTTAAATCTAGCTTTTAAAAAGTCATTACTAATGGTATGCCATGCCAATATTAAAATGCAATTTCAACAAACAGAACTTACATGCTGACTGAACATTTCTAGTTCTGAAGAACAAATTAAAATTTATTACAGTCTTTAATTTTCTCCTTGAGTTATCTTCTTGAATCTCGTTTACCTTTGGGTCTTTGAAAAAAGTTTTTTTTTTTTAAAAAAGTGAATAGTAGAAAAAAACAAATCTTACAGTTTTATTTTTTAACTACCACCTTTTTATATTTAATTCCGTGGAACTTTGTGAAAGAAGTAAATGTAGAAATACAGATATAACAGGAGCTGTCAAAAGATCACATGCTCTTTAAACCCAGTGGCGTCTTTTCAAAAGCTGCAAGAATAAACATTGTTACATGGAGGAAGTATTTTTAAGAAGACAGAATAGATGTTCCAATCTAGGCCCATTTCACATTCACTGTGAACAGCTGGACATTATTGAACAGGCTTTGCCCTTTACTAGTAAATCCTGCAGCTAATCTTATTAAGAACTGCTGGAAACGGAAGTTATATAGAAATCAGAAGTCAGCTCCACAGTAGAAGGTTCAAAGAGGTATTCTATTGTGTTAAATGTTCTTTCTGTGCTTGTTTTTGGAAGTAAGCTCATTGAATTAATTTTATTTCAGGTGGATATAAAGGTAATCACTTGGGTTATACACCCTAGGGCCACGATGTGCGAATGTCCACAGGTTGAGCTCTTTTACTGACCCCCATTTCTTAAAATGATTTAGGTAATATTAGGTTACTTTGAAGACACTTTGAAGCACATAAACCATTTTCTTAAAATCATTTGTCCTTTAATTATAGATAATTCTAATAAAGGAAGAATGAGAACTGAGTGTATATATTTCCCCAAAGCCTCAAAGTCTAGCAAATTATTATATGTAAAGGAAGAATCCATTGTAGTCTTCTCACTAAGTAAGTAAATGTGAATTTTTGACTATGGAAAATGACAGACCATGAATGCTGTTTATGTCTCTGTCAAGGTTCATTATTGATTTTGAGCCGATTGCTAATTGGATCTTATTAAACTAATTTCAATCTTGCCTATTGTCTTAAAATGTTCTCAATTTTATTTTTAATAACATAAATATTCTTTGAACACATTTGAGGTACTTTAAATTATTCCTTCCTTGACTAAACCCACACTGTTTTGTCATGCTTCTCTTATAAATATTCTTAAAGATTTTAGAACCCTATAAACCTCCTAGGCCTTTGCTAATGCAATGTTTTTACTGAGGACTGTCTATGTAATTGTTGCTTTTCAAAGGCAGTGCCTCTTGCTTCATTCTATTTTTCCCAGAGCAGTCATCATGCATACAATGCACAACAAAAAAAACTGTGAACTACCTGAATTATAATTTAGTGATAATTTTCACTACCTTAATTTATTGGATTATACACATTGCCTCTTATTCACTTCCTTGCACAAAAGAGAGAGAGAGAGAGAGAGAGAGAGAGAGAGAGAGAGAGAGAGA
>NC_022027.1:17931168-17938415 GCF_000317375.1 Microtus ochrogaster
AGAGACAGCGACAGAGACAGAGAGAGACAGAGATAGAGAGACAGAGACAGAGAGAGACAGAGAGAGGAAGGAGGAGGAGTAAGAGGAGAAACTAGAAAGGTATTTTATTAGCAGGGTTTAATGGACTAATAAAGGAATACGAGTAGTAAGAAGAAAACTGATAAATTAAATATGATATGCAAAAATTTAATCATGCACAAGTCTATTTAAGAATGATAACTTTAGACAGGAATCTGGGTTGATGTAGTGCTTCCAGAATGGACAAATATATCATCAAATATCTGCAGAGATAAACATGAGTCTTTCTTGTAAATTAAAAGTTATATCTTTAATTTCAAAGTCTCAGTTAAGCAATGGATGAATTGTCATCAAATTAAAGTACTTCTTGAAATTATTAGTGTATAAAGGCTCTAATAGTGCTCTTAGAAAAGGAATTTATGATACTGATGTGCTTCTAGATTAATTATTAAGGTGCAGTTATATACATGATTGAGGACAATCAGATGAAGTATTTTATTGGTATTATAAACCGGATGAGCTTAGGTTCACATAAATAGTTGAATATGGCTGCATGTAACTGTTATCTCAGCACTGGAGAGCAGATGGTGGTCTACTCACAATACTGCTGATCACACAGACTCTGCTTGATTCCAAAATTCAGTCAAGTCCTGTCTCTTGAAAAAGAATATGTTCAAAATTGTTAAAGGTATAGATAATTAAAGATTAATTTTTTATATCATTTCATATTTTTACATTTTTTAATATTTGTTAGTTGATGTGAAATGTCCTTAGAATGAAGCTTTATATTTTATTGTTTGAAAGTTGAATACTTGCATGAAATGTGTCTCGATTACCACTCCCCACTCCCTCTGCCTCGATTCCATCATACACCCTTACTCAAATTCTTTCTCAGCTTTAAGTTTTGTCTTGATAACAAAGCCCACTCCTCACAGCCACTAATTGTGTGTGTCTAGGGGCAGCTATTGAAGAAAGAATATCCTCTCTGGGATATATTGAAAAAACTGACTTTTCTTCTCTCGTTCTGGAAGCTATCTGTTACCAAGAGTTCCTCAGCTAGGGGTGAGAATTCATGATGATCTTTGCCTTCCATGTTAAAAATGTTCCTTTTTTTTTTTTAACTTTACCTTCCACAGTTCTTATGCACTCTTCCATAACCTCTGTTAGTCTGAGTATTCAACTTCTGTGTTGTGCTCAAAGTACCCAGGGATGAAAAAAATATGACAGAAATGTCTCATTTCGGATCAAATATGCTACAGTCTCTGATTCTCGACATATTGTCTTCTGGTGGATTTCTCTGTTAAATGACTTGTGGTGCTAAAAGAAGGTTCTCTGATGCTACTAAAGAAATATCTATGGGGATGAGGCTTTAGAAGTCTGTTTAGCAATGTGTTAAATTTAGTTATAGCAGAGTTATGTTGTTCCCTAAGGACTGTCACCTGTTTAATCAAAGATTCTTCAATAATGGTGCCTGGTATGAGTTTTGTCATGTGTTATGGATCCTAAATCTAATCAGAAATTGATCTATTACTCCTTTAATATCAATGCTATTATTTATCCACTAGGTATATCCTGTCAGACCATTTATTATTGTGAAACATATGGTCACAGCAGGCTACAACTATGATAACTTTTGGCCATAGCTTGCTAAGATTGAGGATTACTTTTCTCCTTTAGAACTAACATAGTACCAGAGCACTATGAAATATAGTTACTAGATAGGAGTCTTGCAGCTTAGTACCCAATTGATTTACCTATTATCCTTGACTCAGATATGTGGTATTTTTTGCAAGAGGGCCTTGCTATCAACCAAGTACTGTGGCAATACTCTAAAATATTTGGATATTTACCAGACGTCATTAAGCAAAAGAAGTAACAGTCTTGTCACTGGGCTTGTTATCTGATTGACTACATTGTCTAATAGAGTTATTGCCTCCACATTATGGCTTAACTCCATGTAAATACTTTATTATGGTTCTACAGTAGTGGGTATCCACTTCATTTTCTCTGAGTGTGATTTCCCTCATTGTGTTCCTCTCCTAATCTGTACATGTATCCACATGCTCCACTTTGCATTTTATAGGAAAAATGAAGTACGGCAAATCTGTAAAACAATGAGTACTAATGAATGAAGTAAAAATGACAGAGGTAACAACATATATGTTTAAATCAGGAAAGTGCTGGGAAGCATGGGTTGCTTCAAGTATGAATGGGCATAAATACAATGAAATGAAATTTTATTTGCTTCTGTTTAGACAATATTTGTGAAGTAAGAATCATAAATACTAATTAAGAGGGGAGCTTACGAGTGTGTGTTTATGGGTTTGTATGAAGTGTTTAAAAGGATGTTGAATTAAGACTCTGTTAAACATCCATGATTCTTATCACAAATATCCTTAAGTCTATAAATGATATTGTCTATAATTAAAGACTAACACATAGTTCAAAAAAGATGATAACTTAAGAAACATTTCATTTTGATGATGACTACACACAGAAGCACTTATAAGATTGTTTCAAATCAATTTTCATACAATGAGTGAAGTCTCTACGTCATCTTAACTTGTGAAGTTTCTATATTTATGGGGAATCCTCACTTTTCTTATTGCTATAACATGTTCAGGTTTTTGCCTTGATGGGATCTTTCTTGACTTCAAGTTGAGTGTCAAATTATCACATTGGATATATTATATAGGCTTCTGCTATTGGGTATTTAGATTTCATTGCTTTAAAAGAGAGGTTTTTTTGTTGTTATTGTTAAATTATTGCTCACACACTCATTCTCTTCCTCATAATGGGATACTTAAAGACAAGGGATAACAAGAAACTCACACCTGTCATTCAAATAATGATCATATGACTAAGACACATTGTTACAATAGTGTTGAAGATTGTGATTTTGAGTTTGGTAATATTATTAAATTGCCATTTATGGATAAATATGTGAACAATGTTGAGAAGGACAATTTTAATTTGGCTGGCTAGCCAGGAATCTCTTAGAATATACCTGTGTATTCTCACAATGCTAGCATTGTAGTAAGGATGCTGCTAGTTAGTTCCCGGCTGCTTAGCCCCAAAATAATCACACAGAAACTGAATTAATTAAATCACTGTTTGGCTTCTTTTTGGATAATTCTTGCATCTTAATTTAACCCATGTACATTAATCTGTGCACTAGCACAAGTTCATGGCCTTCCAGCAAAGTTTCCTGTGGGGGCTCCATGGCTTCTCTTGGCTATGTCTTAATCAGTGTATGCCTGTGGCATTGAGGCACTCTGACTTGACTTGTTATTCAATGGAATATCTTTTCTAAATTTCTAAGTACATATAAATGCATATGTATACATTTTAATTAGCAAATAGTGGTATGCCTTTATCAAGTACAAAGTGTACTTTGAAACATTTAAGTAAATTTAATGATTTAATGAGGGCAATTGATATATCTATCCATAAAATAACTATGACTTTCTGTGTTGAGAACATTCAAAATTATCTGAAGCATTCTTTTGCAAATGCACAGTTTCATAAATCGTGTTCAGGAAGATGTATTACCCAATATTCAGTGTTTCCTCTTTCCAACCATATCTCTTCAACTCCTCAGCTTCCCAACTCTGGCAGCAACTGGCTCTCCTTCTCTTTCTCGTCTTTTTCTTTGGGTTACTTCTCCTCATTCTTCTCCCTCTTTTTTTATCTCATAGTAATTTTCGTAATGATGCATACTTATATGTATGTTGTACAACCAGTTATAGCTCTACGATGTATTATGATATACTTATCTTAACAGTAAAGTATATGTGTTCTTATGATCTATTTATATTTACAGATTCCAAGCTCTACTTTTTTATTCTTCATAATTTTTATAAAAATTTATCAGAGTGAACATTTTAGCATGAAGAATTTTTTCAAGTTCCTACTTTTATTCCTTTTTAAGTTAAGTAACAAAACAATCAATTTTTACATTATCTTTCATGAAACTAAATTTATAATATGACAAGACCACATTTGATAGATCCAGGGCAAATTTTTCCAAGCCTTCCTAACACACACATACTGAATTACTAGGTAATACCTTTATATGGGGTACATTCTCCCAGCAACATAGCTTTGACATGCCTAGAAAAAGATTGATTACAATAAATGATCACACTCTATGAAGAGAGATGGAAAAACAAAGATTATAAAATCATCAGTGTCTAATTCAGCCCATTTCTTTATATGACAACTACAAAATTATTTCAGCCCATGTTAGTGGGAACCAAGTGAAAGGAAATTACAGTGAGCTCTGTCTATATCTAAGGTCAATTCTGAAGATTGGCATAGAAGGCAGATGGCTTTAGGTATGGTTAGTTAATACTCCATTTTATGTCTCTTCTGCTGCCTGTCCAATTCATATATACATACAACATGTTTTGATCAAATCCACCTCCATTCTCTCTCCTCTAAATCCTCCTTTTATCATCTACCCCAATACTTTTTTTTGTCAAACATCATGTATTTTTTTTGTTAATCCAACCTTGAAGTTCATTTAATGCTGCCTGTATGCACATGAGTATTCTCATGCCTTTCAGAGCCCAGACCCTTCAATAAAACTGACTGTGCATCCGCTGGAAGTTATCAGTTGCATGCAGCTCCTCAGGTAGGGGTAGGACATCTTTATTCCTACCCTGCCCCATTCATACTATTGAATTTGTTGGCTTAATTTTGTGTGTGTCTTACACATACATACAATGCCAGTTGTTATGAGACCCACCCTAAAATATCCTTGTCATGTCTCACAAAATTACATAGCTATATGAATCCCAAACATCTAGCTATTATAATCTCTGTTCCTATACTTTGAAATGATCTCTAAATTCTCACACAATATTTAATTCAGCCAGAAACAATTATTGTATACTGTTGATGGATAGGTCTGCTTTTTGTCCTGGCCACCGGGCTAGCTTACACTCAAAATAACCACACAGAAACTGTATTCATTAAAACACCGCTTGGCCATTAGCTCTAACTTCTTATTGGCTAACTTTCACATCTTGCTTTAACCTACATCTAATAATCTGTGTAGAACCATGAGGCCATGGCTTACCAGGAGAGATTGAACATGTCTGACATGGTGGCTTCATGGCGGCTTTCTCTGACTCCCTGGGCCAGGTAGCAATTTAATTAATACAGATTTCCATGTGGTAATTTTGGGGGTTAAGCTAGCTGGGTGTCAGGACACTGACCTACCCACTCCTTGCTACAACACACCACTCTGCCCTTCTTCCCAGCATTCAGTTCTGTCTACTCCACCTACATAAGTTCTCCCCTATCAGGCCTAAAGCAGTTTCTTTATTCATTAGTCAATAAAAGCAACACATAAACAGAAGGAACTCCTACACCAGTATACTTTTAACTAGGCCTGTGCCCATAAAAACCTATGTAAACTAGACCAGATTTGATTATCTTTAAATGTTTGTCCAGTTCTATAATTATATGAAGTAGTTTTTCAAATTGGTAGAGTTGAAATCAAATGATTGACATAACTCCTGTTCTTATAAGTTTTTAGTTTATCTTTGAAAAGCAGAAATACCCACACAAAGTGAATATAAAAACATAAATATCAACAAATACAAGAATGAAGAACTTTTACAAATAGGGAAGTCTAATTATTCAATAGAAAATATGCCAAAATTAACAAGGCAGTTTGTATATAAATATATTTGGAACTGTGTAAGGTATATTGGGACTAAAGTTATTTTCCAATCTTCAATTATTTGTTCATTTTTTTTAAATCTTTATTGTGAGCTAGAAAATCTGCTTCATGGTATAGAATGAGAAGAAAATGATTGGAAAAATCTCAAGAAAGTTATAATTTATGTTTAAAGAAGTCTAAGCATAATAAATATGATAAACAAGTAGAATAAGCATGTTTGCAGAACGTTTGTTTCAGGAAGATATCACAATCATAACGATTATAAGCAAGAGTGTGAGCTTTAGAGATAAATAATTAATACTAGAATAAAGCTGAGCTTTTGAAGGCAAAATTAACAGCCAATTAAATGGCAAATATTGGCATTAGCCTTGCTTTTTAATGCTGCTATAATTGGACTGTGCAGTTTGGATTTTGTGTAGTATGAACAAGGGAAAGATGGAAAAGTTCTGTTTAAATGAGAGGCAGATTCACAACTTTGGAATAATCTAGCCAGGACGACCAAAATGAATACAGGAATCTGGAACAAACACTAGAGGTCAGTGAATATAGAAGAGACACATAACACAAAACTTTAGTAATGTTTATTTTTTTTTTATTTTTTGGTTTTTAGAAAGCTTCATAAAAAGTTGTCAGCAAATACTTTTTTAGTTTTTTAAAAAAACAAAGTTATCACCAGGGACAAACATCTTTTGTTGTTTCCAAGCATGGTGGAAATATGTGAAGACTGGTCTGAAAGGTAGAAAGCAGGAAAATGTAGACAATATTTATTCAATTTATTGACTCATTTGCTTAATAATTAACTTATTAAATCCTATATGAGTTCCTGAAGCATAACAAGGATATACTAGCTAGTATTAGCTAGGAAGCTTGATCCCAGAGTAACAAGAGTGATGCAGTGTAGTAAAAAAGAGGGCAGGGCTAAGACCATGAGGAGATCTGTAATACCAAGTGAAAGGATGAGGCAAAAGAATTTGCAATATTTAGGTCAGACCTGAGCAGTGATCATTTGAGGGAAAACTTGGTTCCGCAATAAGATACATAACTCAAAAAGAAAATTACAATAAAACCTAATGAATAATTGGCTCTCATAGTATGAATACAGTTAAAGAAGTAGAAGGGAACAGACATTCCCTGGCTCTTCAGCAGACAGCTGTGATCCACAGACTTGTTCTCAAGGAACCTATCCAGATGAGGCTTGTAAAGATAGAAAAACTACAACAAAGAGAGATTAAAAAAAAAATTCTTTGGAAAAGGAATACTATAAGTAAAGGAATAAATGATTTAGGAGAAGGTACTACAGAAAGGGGATAGTATGACTTGAAAGAAGGAGGTCAT
Organism: Microtus ochrogaster; assembly: GCF_000317375.1. NCBI lineage: Eukaryota > Metazoa > Chordata > Mammalia > Rodentia > Cricetidae > Microtus > Microtus ochrogaster. The sequence continues at coordinate 17,938,214 of NC_022027.1, forward strand.
AACTTGGAATGTTTACATTTGTCTTGGATCTGTATTGATAACAGCTCTGTCACGGGCAGTTTATTCAGCCATTTAAATAAAAATTCCAAGGATATGCCAGATATTCGTCAGTATGGCTATAGGATAGGGTCATTTCAGGTTCCCTATCCTCAGCTGCCCAAGGAACTAACTGGGGACATCGCCTTGGGCTCCTGGGAGCCAC
>NC_022027.1:17938695-17960470 GCF_000317375.1 Microtus ochrogaster
CATTTCATGTTCACCTTTTTGGGTCTGGGTTACCTCACTCAGGATAGTGTTTTCTATTTCCATCCATTTGCATGCAAAATTCGAGAAGTCATTGTTTTTTTTTTACCGCAGCGTAGTACTCTAATGTGTATATATTCCACACTTTCTTCATCCATTCTTCCATTGAAGGACATCTAGGTTGTTTCGAGGTTCTGGCTATTACCAAATAATAGTGCTATGAACATGGTTTAACAAATGCTTTTGTCATATGATCAAGCAACTTTTATTCTATCTAAATGAAAAGACATTTTACCTAAGCTGAATTTCATTAAATACATCATGAATATAAGTGATGTGAACAGGGGAATAGGTCATTCTGGGATGAAACAAAGGAAAACAATTTTTCTTTATGATTATAATTACTTCTAAATAAATTAATCTTTTCTATTGCCAGAAAGCACTGGCATTAAGTGATACATTAAATTCTATTTGGCAATGAGATCAACCTACTAGATCTTAATGTCAAAATGATTTTTATATTTTTAACTCACAGGAAAAAGGAATTGTTTAACTATTTTTACTGTCATACTATCAGCTTATAGTATAAAATAATCAAATTATATTGCCATTTTCAGACTGTATACTTTGGAATATTCCATGAGATAAACATTCAAGGGTATATTTTACTAGATATTTTCTGTTTATACACAGACTTGGGAATTTGTTACTTTCCTTACTAGTAATAAATATATATTTAATGAACCTAACTTCCTAAAATGAGAATTTAATACCAAAATTCATTTCTACTAAATGTTTATCCTGGAAGACAACATAAGCTGTATTTAATTCTTTGCTTTAAAAATTTTTTGAGAGTATTCTGTAATGAAACCTGGAATCTTCTCCAGATAATGAGGAACTCACCAGGAAATAAACAAAGGACATTTAAAACATATAGTGACTTTTAACAGGGTAACACTCTAAGTGAAATTATTTTCTCAAAAATTTACAAGATTTTTGGATATAGGTACTTTAAGTCCTTGGACTCTGCCTCTTATAATGTAACTCTGTAAGACTGGGATACATTTTGATTCAGATTTTCATTATGAGATATTAATAAGCAAAATGAATACTGACTCCCAAGGAATCAAAATTATTTTTTCTCCAGTGCTTATGTGATGTTTGAAATAAAGCACAATTATATATTTACCATTCTGTTTGTCTTTAAAATAGAAGCTACTTCAGACATAGAAGTCAAGTGATTTTAATTAAAACAATCAATGTAAATCTAAATAGCATATTTGTAGAAGGATAATAAGTGTTTATACTTACTTTTTTCAAAATATCATAAACTGGGAAAATTATTAAATTGAGAAGTGCAAATGGTTTGGGTTAAAGCCCCTAAAATACATGTAAGTCTTTTGAGAATTTACTGAAGGCCATTTAATTATGAGTAGTAAACGATATGATTCATGTGGTTTAGTGAAGCTGAAGAATATTAGAAATAATGTGGTAAAATTGTCGGTATGGTGTTTCTTGAAAGACTTTATTGTTGTAGCAGGTAGCAGTTAATTGAACAGAGTCAAATGCTGAGGGAAATAAGGTAAGAGTTTCAGGATATTTGCAACACTGAGCCAATAGACCTTACGTATTAATTAAACAAGTAACGGTAATGAATGAAATGCAGTTACTCCTAGATTTTTTGCCTGAATAATTAGGAGCACAACTTAGGGTTAAGCATCAACATGATGAGGGATACTCACTAGCTGAAAAGTGGAGATTCTTAAATTGTTTTCAATTTTGTTGTTGATCTTTGTTTTTATGTTCTCTAATTCTTGATCCTCAGACAATATACAATAGTTAAACTCTCTTCTAACATGTAATAGTAATACTAATCCTTCAGTTGATGTGAATAAACTTAATAAAGGAAATAAACTCTACGTTGTACCTTATTATTACAAACGTTAACTTCTATTGCTGCCTTTTGGTTTAAATATCTTTAATTATTCTTCATTCTGTTCCTTTATCCTATAATTAAAATCATTTTTTCTCATGCAATATATCTTCATTACAGTTTCACCTCCCTCTACTGCACTTGGCTCCTCCCAACTACCCCTCCCATTTTTATCTACTGAATTTCTGTCTTTCATTAGAAACTTAAGAAGTACCTAAAGGAAAATAATAAAACAAAATATTACATAATAATATAAAGTAAAACTAACACATCATAATAGGACAAAACAGAAAAAAAGATGAGCTCAAAAGAAGGCACAGGGACCAGAGACACACTAGTTCACACACTCATGTAAAAATTATATAATAAAAATAAAGATGCGATAAAATTAAAGAGAAAAAGGGACTGAAATAACATTATGAGACAAGGAACCTCCAAAGATGCTATTCAATTTGTTTTCTGTTGGTTTTCTACTGCTGGACATGAAGCCTACCTTCAAGAGTAGTTTTGTTGGTTTTTTTTTTTTTTTCAATGCGACTCATTTGGAGAAAACAAAATTTTCATTTTCAGTTGACTATCAATTGGAGACTGCCTGTTGTCTAGGGATGGGGCATATGTACGTTTCTACTTTCAGCTTGAGAATTTCATCTGGTGAAGACCTCTGCAGGCCCTGGGCATGTTACTTCAGTCTCTGTATGTTTAAATGTGCATATATACTGTTGTGGTAAGAAGTCTTGTTTTCTTGGTGTCCTCCATCCTCTCTAGCTCTCTTTATGAATCAACCTTTGTAGGGGTCACTGAGCTCTAAGGGGAGATATTTAAGAGACATGTCAAATTGAGAGATAAGCATCCCAAGGTCTCTCATCTGCATGCTGATTATGGGTCTCTCTATCTGTTCCTTCTGTTTGTAAAGATGATTTTCTGATGATGACTGAGCAAGGTACCAATCTCTGAATATAGCCAAACACCATGAGGTGTTTTAATGCTACAATTTACTTCTTTTTTATTATAGTAACATTTGGTTTTACCCTACATCTCTTGACTATCTAATCTCAGGTTGACGGTTAACCAGTGTCTGACTTAGGTTTCATCGCATTGCAGTGGACCTTAAGTCTGTAGTAGGAGCGCAGGGCCCCTTGTTTGGTCCCGGCTGCCCGGCTAGCTTAATCCCTCGAAATAACCACATGGAAATTGTATTAATTAAATTACTGCCTGGCCACTACCTCCAGCCTCTTATTGGCTAATCCTCACATCTTACTTGATTTAACCCATTTTTAATAATCTGTATTTCACCATGAGGTCATTGCTTACCGGGAAAGATTTAGCATATCTGACTTGGTGGCTGGCTCCATGGCAGTAATCCCAGACCCTGCTTTCATCCTCCCAGAATTCAGTTCTGTATACTCCACCTACCTAATTGCTGCTCTATCAAAAGGCTAAGGCAGTTTCTTTATTTAACCAATGAAAGAAATACAAATACAAAAAAAACCTCCTACACCATAAATCAAATCAGAATTTAGGTAGATACATCTGCATTTTTTGTGCCACAACTGCAATAAGCATTTAATGCAAAATGGACACTGTCACATATAAAAAAGTTATGGATGGTTTGGTGTTTATGTTTCTTCTTTGGTAGCCCGCTCTATATGATCACCAGCTCTACTTTTCCATGTTCAGTGGATTGTATCGTTGTGATCAGCAGTAAGGACTTGCTGTCTGTTTTTGGAGAGCAACCTATAGTTTTGGCAACAGCATGGTTTGTTTTGGGTTCCCCTGGGACCCTTTTGGACAATGGCACAGTTAGTTAAGCTTTATTGTAAGAAGTCACTCCTCTTCCTTCTTTGGTTCAGTACCAGAGTTACTATTTAGGGTTTACTGACAGAGAAGTCACTTTAATATGACAAACTCAAATCCCTTCGACCACTGAAACTTAACAGGTCATCTTAGACACTTACAACAAAGCATTGTTAACCTGAAGGTATTATAGAAACGTGAGAGTATTCTAGAACTATCAAGTCCAAGGATCAAATCATGAAATAACATTAAAAATCTGAACACAATGGGGAGAGAAAGCTAACACACAAGTTACCTCAAAATATAATTGGAGTTACAAATGTAGGGCAACTGATAGACATTTTAGAAACAAGCTGTTGATATTATGTCTTGCTTATTGATTATATTGGATCATCAGGAGCCACTAGTAAATAAATAAGTATTTGGAGACTTTTAAAATAAGGAAATGTAGACGTTATTTTATAAATAAGTCTATTAAAAAAACGAGAATCACTTATGTACCCTATAACTAATGTTAAAATGCAAACTTGGTCTTTGGAAAGTCATCCAAGAAAAAAGACCCCTTCAGTATGTACATCAGATAACAAAGGATGATTCTTTAAAAATGCATGAAGCAGCATAAGGAGAAACTTCACCACCATAATAGCTCAGTTAATGATGGAAGGTAACACTCAATAAAACAGGGGTGGTGGTATTCAATAATTGAAAGTGCAGTTTATAACTTGAACAGAAAGAAGACAAGGAATTACCCATTGATTTCATAAGATACTCTCACTGATGATAATAAACTCACCTTAATCAGTAAGTCTGCTGAACTAATTGAATATTCTTAAGGGAAAACATCATCTTAACTCCTAGGCCTACATCAGCAATAAAAAAGCATTTAAGATGAATTATTTTCCACACTCTAGAAATACCAACCTTCCCCAAGTTGTGTCTTCTAAGTAGAAAGTAGGTAAATATATATTTGGAGAGAGAGTGAGAACATGAGGCAGGGTCAGTTGGCCTGCTTTCCTCTTTTCAGTGCCAATTGGCTCATTTTATTCTTTATCGTATTTTCTATTAGTTTTATTATTTTAATGTCTCATATTATTTTTAAAGTATAAAATAAAGGTGAACTTTTGTTTAATTGAGGGAACATAACTGTGAGACAAGAGATACAACTGATCCTATTCTGAACATCTGTCTATGAAGTCAACTGACATGTAGAAGATCCTGATACATAGATATCAAATATTCCTAGTCTGACAATATATGATGCCTCGTTATTCCTACATTAACCATAACTCAATGGACTAGTTATTCTTGGTCCATGGCAAACACTCATTCTCTTCAATATTTACCAGTTATAGGATGTTCTGGAAACTGCTATGCAAATGTTACGGAAATAAATCAATCTTTTGTTGAAAATTTTAATTTATTTAATTTTAAAGTTTGTTTCTAAAATGTGGTTCCTACTATAGTTTTCCAGGTTTGTGAGGATGTCACATCCAATTTGTCATGTAGTTTTGTTACAGGAAAGTGAATATAAAGTTTCTAAAACTGCTGATTTTCTATGTGGGTGAGCATTGAAAGAGAAAGAGAAACAAAAGATAAAGAGGAATTTATGCCGTAATATTGATGGTTCAGATCCTCACAAGAGATTTAACCTTACTAGAAATCTCTGAACTAGTTAGTACAGAAGGAGAAAATATTGGTTTTCTATGTCTCAGACCCATGGGACAAAGTAGCAACAGAGTTTTTTGGATGAAAAGTGGAAAAGGTTATTGCCCTACATTTAAAGTGAAGGTTTTTATGTGTGGAATACTAATATCTATGGCATCAAAGCTTTCAACTTTCTTTTCAAGCATACACAAATTTATTATATTTTCTTGTTATGATACATATAAAAGATATGTTTTATCTGAAAAACATGAAGAAATACAGACAAGAGTTTAATGTCAATACAATGGTTTAGTAGTCTCAAGAGTTCCACATTTTAAAGAATTAATTTCCAACTGACAGAGCTATTGCAAGTCACTGAACTGGTTAATTGGGACATAGTGGAAGGCTTCATGTTGTTAGTGCTATGTTCTTCAAGTATAATCTGGGATACATCAATATTTCATTGATTTATGTCAATACGAGGAGAGCAGCTTCCTCTAAAAATATGTGCCAACCAAGAGGCAATCCTTTATTAAGATCCTGAAGCAATTGGAAAACATATTGACTTGAATCTTCAAAACTGAGACAAAATGCTACGTCTCACTTTTCAAGTCCTCTTTTATAATCTTTTATAATTTTTCTTATTTTGGATTTTTGAAATAAGGTTTGTCTATTGCTTTGGAGTCTGTCCTGGCACTATCTCTTGTAGCCCAAGCTGGCCTCGAAGCCACAGAGGTCTGTTTGCCTCTGCCTACCAAGTGCTAGAATTAAAAACATGTGCCACCATCACCCGGCAAGTTTTTTTTTTTTTTTTAGAATTTTTATATCAACAGAAATCTGAATTACAAACTTTAGTCAGTGGCTTTCTAAGTACTGTGTTTCTTAAGGTCCTTGTTAAATTATAATTTCTACCTTAATAAATATTTAATGTAGATAAAGGAGGAGTTCTTTTATTTCTTCTTTGAGTGTAATTTATAGTTTCTATTTTATTAATTGTAGTGATTCATAATATTGGTTTTCATAAATATAATTCCATTTAAATGTGTTGGACATATTATTACTTCTGTTTATTCTAGTCTTCTTCCTCTCTCTCTCTCTCTCTCTCTCTCTCTCTCTTTCTCTCTCTCTCTCTCTCTCACACACACACACACAGAGCAGAACAGATACAGAGAGATGCACACAAAGAAATACCCCCCCCCACACAATGCACACAAATACATATATATGTGTATACACACAAATATTTCTGATTTGTTTATAATGGATTTTAGAATGATAATTAGAACTATGATAAATATGTTTGGCTTATTTAATTTAGCATGACTTAGAGTTGCATTTACTATTTTCAACATAAACATCATTTTATCCTTTCTTGTTGCTTTACAGTTTCATATGTACATATTTGTGTTTGTGTGTATTTGTAAAACTATTATTCATTTTCAATCCTTATTCCATTACTTATCCATTTGCTTTTTTGATAGCATTCTTATTCTCAAAAAGTTACTCTCCTGCTGTCTGTCTTCTCTTTAAGAATGACCCATTAAGTTGATTAGAATTTTGCCAAGAATGTGTGGAATACAATCTTTCTTTTTGATAATCCCAGTATTTCAGGATTTTCTATAATCATAGGATTGCATTCTATATTTTACAGATATAATAGCTAAATATAAAAATCAGTATTTAGTCTGTCTATCGGTGTTACAAACTGTAAATGGCCTGAAATCTTCTAAGTAAATTGGTCTTACAGTAATGTGCAAAGAATGGATCCTTACTTTTTTATTGTTCATAGTCTTTTTTATGTCCTTACTTTTTAAATAAAATATAAGTCATGGAATGCTTCTGTTATGTTACTCACTCTTCCATCTTAAAATTGTTTGATTTCCTCATTTCTTGAAGTCAGTCTCAAAATTTGGCATTTAATTCTTCTGATTATTTCACATTAACTTATACATACCTGAAAATTGGCTCATTATACCCACTTATTACTAGTGGATGTATTGATATCTCTACTAAAAATCTACTGATTATTTACAGAAAATAATATTCTTCAGTCTGCTACTCATTTACAGAAAAATCAAACTTTAATATAGTCATAAATAAAATACACTTTTTTCTTTGAAGAAATATTAAGTACAAAACAGGAAAGAGAAGAAGCAAGAAATAGAACCGCATTAGAGAACACTGATTACCTTTAAAGCATCACACATGCAATCAGTATATTGGAAGATGAAAACCTTATTGTGAATATGCCTCCTCTAATTGGCCTATAGAAAAGTCTCTGTTAACTTTTCTTTTTTTTAATTTATTTATTTATTAAAGATTTCTGTCTCTTCCCCGCCACCGCCTCCCATTTCCCTCCCCCTTCCCCAATCAAGTCCCCCTCCCTCGTCAGCCCAAAGAGCAATCAGGGTTCACTGCCCTGTGGGAAGTCCAAGGACCACCCACCTCCATCCAGGTCTATGATTCATTGTAAGGCTCAGCCCACTGGAGGATGGTGCCATACCTTATACCAGGGCCTACAGATGTGAGTTTCACCTTAACTAAAGGTCAGAGAGTTTGAGTTTATTTTTGCTCTTTCAAGTTTGTTGACAAGAGGTGCGCACAAACAAGATATCCTGACCTAGGGTGTGGTTAATTAGTATTTTGAGTATAAAGGTGGGTCTGTTACACCATGAACTAAAAGTCAGAGAATTCAAGTCTATTCCTCTCTATCAATGGAGATTAGCAGAAGGTTCCAGAGAGTGGCTGCCTACAGGATACTTAGTCTCTTCCATATGTCATGTTAATGAAGTCTGTTGCCTCCCCTCTCCCCTTTTGGAGTGAGGTATGTAAGCGTGTGGAAAATAATTGCAGATGAATTTAATATTCATCGAATTTTTCTTTTGGTGCTGTTCTTTGTTTCTGTCTCTTATTTATCTCATATCTATATTCTTTTTGCTTAATAATTCTGATCCTCGTGCTCCTATCCTTGAATGTGGGAATTCTGTCGAGGACGGACCCTAACAGATGACAGATGTTCACTTAACGTTTGGCTTATGACAACCTTGCAAACTGATCCTAGAGTTTATTATAAATAAAGGTGAACAAGAGACAGGAGCAGGCCAGTAGGCCGTTTCCCTCCCTTCATGGTTGTTTCCTCAGTTCCTGCATGTAGATTACTGCTTGAGTGACCAAACCAACTTCTATCAATGATGAACTGTAGCATGGAAATGTAAGAAAAAGTAAACCCTTTTATTCTGGGTGTTCTGTTTGTACTTTTTGTTTTCCCTTTTTGTCATCTTGACTTATTAGGGAAGGGGAATCTCATTGAGAAACTGGCTCTGGACTCTTGTTGAAAAAAAAATGCCTCTATCAGTTTAGTTTGCCTGCAGTCAAGTCTGTGAGGAATTTTCTAGATTAATGATGAGTGTGGAAGAGGTCAGCCTACTGTCGGCTGGGTCACCCTGGACTTGTGGTCTTGTGTTTTATAGTTAAGGCTAAGTAAGCCTTGAGGATCAACCTGGTAAATCTTATAAAAAAAAGTTTAAAGGAGTATCAAATAGAAACTTTTGTTTATGAAAGACAATCAGTTCTATTATAAGTCTTTATGGTGCATACCCCTTCAGCACCAGGAAACTGAGGGATGAAATGGGTACAATGGATTGATTACCAAGTCATTTGAATAAGTTGGTACCTCAGCTAATAAGAATCAGGCTCTCTTTTGTTGTTTCTTGGTCCCAATGAGGCCTTCATTCAATGTAGTACCTTTCTAAACTTTGACATGTTCCCCCAAGATTTTCTACCTCAAAGCCATTAACAAAAATATCTTACCCTAACCTTGTCATTTTTTAAAGCTCTGTTTTAGTTATGAAGCACACCAAAACACATGAACACATTTCCCAACAGTAAGATTAAAAGAAATTGAACTAACCTAGTTTCTGGGACACAATTGTTTTCCTTAATCATTAACATAAGTCACAGTCTTCAAGGCTCCTCAAGAGAAATTCTTAAGACCTAGCTGTGTGACACTTGCTTGTTCTTATTGTCTATCTACTGGGCGCCTGCTTCATTAGGGGTGAGAAAACACTATATTCTACCCTAATCTATATGAATTTTTCCACTAAATAATCCTCTATCATAATCTTTTCCTGTATTTGTTAAAAACCCTTAATCATCAAAATTCTATTTAAACTAACACTATTATTGCATAAAATCATCACTTAAGTTAAACAGTACAAAGTAAGAGGAAATCATCTTCAATAATAATCCACAGGCAAAAATGTCCAGTGGGATGGGATATTTCCATGAGACAATTGCACTGCATTAAAGACAGTGGGATCCCCCATACCCATTCACAGCATGTTGGGTATCAGAGAATAAAGGCAAACATGTAAAGGTACAGCAGTAGCAAAAGAGATTCTGGAGATGAAGTCCTTGGAGCCTTGTATAACCTAGAATCACCCATGAACACTTTTCCTTCCTGGTAGACTGATCTTCCGAAGCTCAGTTGCTATCTGATGCTCCTCTGACAAAGTCACTGGTCCTGTTCTATTAACTGAGAGCCAAAAATTGAAACAAATGAGTTTATGAAGGCAGTCATCATTCAAACAGCACTTGAAAATGTGCAAAAGTTTTGATGTGGCTCCAGTTTTGATGGCATCAGATCTGCATGACTGGAAGGGTCCTGGACAGAAACTGAGCCTAGCTATTGTGAGAGGTTAGGAGGGGCCATTGTGAACGTGTAGACACAGATGCAGTACAAGAGCTACAGTTGAAAAGTTATGACGATAAGCTGTGTCTCAGTACCACAGATGGGTGGGAGTCTCTGAAAAGAGGCTGAAAGACCACTGGTAAAGGTGCAGGCTATGGTGGCCTCAGCATACTGAAGATGCCAGGACCAACAAAAATGGTGTCGAAGCTCACCTGAGTCTAATAGAGTAGGTACACATACTGCATTAGGAATTATTTCTCTGAATTAGCCAGAGATATGGCACTACCCAAGCCTTTTGGACCCCAGAAGATGACTGATACATAAACACTGGAAACTGAATCATTTAAACTGTTGCCATTTCAATTGTTTTAATTTAATTGTGACTTAGCCCTGGTTCTTCCCTCTTGCATTTGTTTGTTTTGGTATGTATTATTACTATTATTCACTGTTATAATTATTATTTATTTTACAGGAGTCCACAGTTAAGGGACTTTGGGTTTTTAAAAAGACATTGAAATTTTTAAGAAAAGTTGTACTCTTAAAGTGTTGTGACTTTTAAAGATTGTAGGGCTTTTAAAATTATACTTTATCATAAAATTGATGAGAATTTGTTGAATGATGAATAAAGAACTTTCTTTGATGTCACAGAGCTGTATTTGTGTACCAAGCTCTCATTAGAATCAATGTTGCTGGTTATGTATTGCCAACTCACCACAAGCTAGGGACATCAGGGAAATAGCAACTTCAGCTAAGAACATGCCTCTATCACATTGGCCTATAAGAAAGTCTATGAGATATGTTTGTCATTTATGATTGAGGTAGGAATGCCTGTCCATCCTACCATGCTACTTCTGGGCCACGTGATCTTGGGTTGTATAAGTCGTGCTAATGAGCAGCTGGAGCACAGTTGCTAGCAGGGCCATGATTTCTGCTTCAGTTCCTGCCTCCTGGCATTTGTACCCTCTCTGACTTCTTTCTTTGATGAACTGTGACTTAGAAAGGTAAGATAAAATCAAATCTTTCCTCCCCAAGTGGCTTTTTTGTTTTGGTGTTTATTACAATAATGGAAAGCAAGCTTTGATATTATTTAAACAGAGATAAAATTAATTTTAGGAATTCACTGATTATTAATGACTATTACGTGATTCAGTGAGTAATGATTGTGAATATGGGTTGAAAACACAAAATCTCCAAAGTAAGTAAAGTGGAAATAATAGTATGTACCTTTGCTACATAGGTCTAATAAATTCAAATTGTATAAACCTGTACTAAGAAAAAAATAAATTCAATTACAAAGACTCTTTTCTATTATTCCCTCATTTAAAATAATTATTATACCACGGATAGTATTATTTAACCGATATGGAAAACCAATTCCCTTTCTTTGTGCACAAGAGCAAGCTGAAGATCAAAAGTATAATTCTCAGAAGGTAAGAGGAAAGAACTACTATATTACGTTACTATTTGTTCTTCAAGTAGTGCTTTCAAGAAAACCAATTAATAACTAGTGTGTTTTAAGTATAATGCCTAAGGTAAAGACCGTGATAAGTTTTAAGCACTCACATACTAGGTTTCATTGTAGACTGTGACCTTTCTTTTTTCTTCGAGATATGGTTATCTTATGTTCATGAGAAAATATAGCTCTGAACCTTGGAATTATGCTCCATGTGCCAGGCATTACTGCCTTTGCCACTATTTTTGTTCATGTATCTAGATATTCTGTTTCAGCAACCCATTCCTCTTGACCTCCATTATCAAATGGAGGATCGCAGCTTCCTCTGCATAGGTCAACCAACACCACTTAAGAAAACTCACTGAACACGCCCACCACACATGGCTATCTGTACCAGCTCATATCTACACAGCTTCATGAACTTTGCTTGATGCATAAGACTTTAGCTGACTCAGAGGAAAGAGAAATAGAGACTTGTCCTTTACTCCGGAGGAAGACACACTCTCAACCGTACTGTGACTTAATCCTCTCTTGAACATTTTAAAAAGTTTTGATTAAGGAAATGGATAATAAAGAAAAAAGAAAAGAAAAAGGCATAGACTGAATCAATCAACTAACTCCAGATGTACAAAAATAACAACAACAAAAGACAACATGAAACCTCCAAGAACTACTAAACCCTGAAAAAAAAATCTTTAAATAATAACAACCTGAAAAATACTTTCCAAAGAATTTAAAAGGAAGGAATTCACGACTGTAAGCATAACTGTGATGGTAAACACTCAGTACTATAAACAGGGTCATAAGTTAAGATTAAGGTCATAAACTCACAAGTGAATTCTATTCTCATTGTTTGCTTCATATTAATATTATCACATTGTATAATATTAAATAAGCCATTGGCATATTTCCCTTACCTTAGTTACTAGCGCCTCATAGTTGATTTCACATGCATAGACATATCAACAGCAAGAGCTGGATTTATTGGTTACATGGTAATATGAAGATAAATGAATATGATGACAAAAGGTTGTGAAGGAAATATTTCAAGGGAGTTATCCAAAGATAGATTGCATAGGAGAAATAGAGAAAGAGGGATAAGATCAAGATTATTATACACATATAATAAGTTTTAAGGAATACATGTAAATAATTTCTAAAAGATTTGTTTACTTAAATGTCAGCAAATACATTTGCTCACTGGTACAAAGCATTAAAATCTTGACCCAACAACTTTTATTTAAATGTAATGTGTGTGTATGTGGTGTGTGTGTGTGTGTGTGTGTGTGTGTGTTTGTTATTCTTCAGTAAGTCACCTAATATAAGGAATTTTAAACATTATAATTCTTCCATCTTCTTTTAGATATGTCTCCCATAACAATATTCAGAGTATTCAAAATAATGTATTGAAGCAAAAATAAGGCAAAGTCAAATGCAAAATTAGCAACTGGAGCTCAGCCTGGTCTTTGGCTGTGGATCTCAGCATCTGTTTCCATCAGTTACTGGATGAAGCTCTATGATGACAGTTAGTGTAGTCACCAATCTGGTTACATGGAAAGGCAGTCCAGGTACCCTATCCTCTAATGTTTGGAGTCTTGAAATATCTAAGAGTAATACATTTTTACCTAATGAACTTCATGTATGACAGAAAAATTATCAGCTTGTTTACCTACACTTTTATAATTATGGCAGATTCTCAGATTATCTGGAGCATGCACTTGAAATAATTATGGAATACACTTTTCCAATCTTAGTATAGCATACTTAGACATTGGCTACTGTCATTTGGATGAAAACTATATTTTGTATGTAATGTGCTTTGAAAAGTATAACATCTATCAAACATTTGATCTTAAAATTCAAGTGTTTGTATGAGATAAGTTGTACACAACACCATGTAAATATGTATGAACAAAACCTCCCTAAGCTTTCTCCTTTATACTGTTACATATTTATACTTCCTTTGGTGCACTTCTGGAATTCATTTTGAAGATTAATGTTTATGACTTTATAGTTTGCTGCATTTTATGAATTGGTTCATATTCTAAATCATGGTAAAAATGCCTGGTTACGAACCTTGAAGGCTTGATCCACTTTATAGGAAAAGAAATGTTTTCATGGCTCTAAAACACTGTACTACTTTGCATTTTTATTCAATGTTTAGAATTTTATGCAAAACCTTGAGAGCATTTTAATGTCTTTCACTTATACTTATTCCCCACGTAATGCAACCAGCCAACTCCAAATTTGGAGTGGGCTATAAATATATAAATTAGGAAATTTTGACTATCATAAAAATAATGTTTACTCTGTTTGTTTTTCTAGTAAAGGAAACATGCAAAATGAAAATATATTTCCATAGAAGAAGTAATCTGGTATCTACATGCATTCTGCACCAAAATGAAATATTGACTTTTTAATATATTTGATTTTTATAATTGATTTAACTTTTGAATTGTTACTCTGTACACAATTTTGATTTTACTTACTTGACTTAATATTACCTATTTCATTACATTTTTATAGCACATACTTACAGTCATTATAGTGATAATAAGAACAATTCAAACTAATGGACAAGCACAGCTAAAATATTTTCATCCAAGAAATACAGCACCCATACTAATGGCAGTGCTTAGTAATGGCAAGCATAGTAGTCCACAGATGCCAAGGCAGTCAACACACTCTGGTAGAGAAGAATGTCATGGGATAAGATAGATTCCATGATGTTCATATATATATATATATATATATATATATATATATATATATTCAAAAACTTTACTTAATCCAAATTGTAAAACTATGATTTTAAAATTATATTCCCTTTTATACATTTTGAAAAGCAATACAAATGTTCAATATTTTAGTTGATTTAAAATGAATCAAAACTTCCCTAAATGAGATTATTTAGTTAAAATGATACTAAAATTACTAGTGTCATATAAATTTTCAGTTGCAGTAAAATTATCAGTATAAAACTTTTCCAAATACAGAACATGTATTTTCTTATAAATATAAAATATATACTCAAGACCATTTAAAATATACCTATACATACAACATGTGACTAAATCTAATTTCTTCTCAACTAGATTTTCTATAAATTCTAAAATATCTAGGGATACAATTTTTTACTTAGATGTTTTATTTTATTATTTTTATTTTAAAACAATCTTTTCTCATTTTATACATACCAATCCCAGTTCCCACTCCCTCCCCTCCTCCCACTCTCTTCACAACCCTCCACCTTACTGCCCATCCACTCCTAAAAGAGGGTAAGGCATCCCATGGAGGATCAATAAAGTCTGTCATATCACTTCTAGGCCTAACCAAGGCTTTCCCCACTTTATCTGGTGTGAGCAAAGTATTCCTCCAAAGAGAAATGGGCTCCAAAAAGTCAATTCAAGCACTGGAAACTGGCCTTTTCTTGTAATCAGATTGATGACCACCTAAACTATGATCAGAGAACCTTCACCCAGCAACTGATAGAAGCAGATGTAGAAGCACATGTGCGTCGAGTGTCCAGAGTCCGGTCAAAGAGAAGGACGGATGATACTATAAGGAAAGGGGTCAAGACCATGATGGGGATATCCACAGAAAGCCTGACCTGAGCTAGTGGGATTGAGGAAACCTGCATAGGACCAAACTAGGCCCTCTGAATGTGGGTGACAGTTGTGTGGCTAGAACAGTTTGTGGGCCACTAGCAGTAGGAATATAACTTTTATCTTTAACCCTATTTTTAGTTTGAGCTTATATATAATTATATCATTTTCTTCTCCCTTTCTTCACTTTAAACCCTCCTATATAGCATTCTTGCTCTTTTTCAACTTAATGCATTTCTTTATTGTTTTTTTTCATACAGACATGTACAAAGATTTGAGATACACACACACACACACACACACACACACATGCTTATGTGTGCTTGCATACGTGTGTAAATCCTGATCAGTCATCTATATAATATTACTTGTGTAGCTCTTAGAGGAACTCCTACAACCACAATTTCGTTAAATTGATCTTCACGAAGTTAAGACATAGTTTATGGTATTTGTTACTGAAGTCCTAGTGAGCTGTTTGCTTACCTTTACCAATTAAGAGTTTCTCTTTATTTCTCTCATTGATTTTTGAATAAATCCTTTCTCCCACTTCAACGTTAGACATAACATCAATGGGATAAATAAATAACCAAACGAACAGCTAAGTAAGTGATATTTGGCAAAGGAATCCAATGATTATTTCTGTGGATTTAATTTGTTAAGAAGTCAAAGAGAGACTGGTGATGTTAAGATAAAACTCTTTTATTGGTAAAATGATTAGTGATTATTAGAGTAGATACATGCACTAATGCACATCTCAATTTCTTTTTTAGAGTTACTTCGACAAGACTATTTACATGGAAATTCTGTTTGAGGATTATTTCTTCCTGATCCAAGACTATCAATCCAACTTCCTGTTTCCAATTTTCCTAAGCAAACGTCTATGGCAAGTGCTATGCAACCTCTTTTTCTCTTCACATTCATTAAAATTGTTTACTGTTCCCCTTCAGTGTATAGGATTTTCTATTTGTTGAGATACAAATTCTGTTATGATAATTTCCTCTGAATATTTTCCCTTTGCCACTAATTTTAGGAAAAATAAAATATCTTTTGTTCTAATTTCACTGTGTTTAAAATGAATAAAAACAAAATTTAAAATGCTAAATATTTTAAAGAGATCAAGAACAAAATATTATTAAGGAACATAATTATAGCACGTATAACATGGAAGAAGTTTGCTGGGGAAGTAACAGGCAATAATGAAGCATCTCTGTACTGTATTCTCTTGAACAACATGCTATAACATTTTAGATTGCTGCTATTTGAGAAACTTGTGCAAAATTATTTTCAAGGGAAAGTTTTAGGTCATCAGAGAACAGTGAAAATGAATTATATTGCACTTAGGTAAATCATCAACAAGATGACTGCTCGGTACAATTTAAATCCTGGAAGTGTTGGTGTGCTCAAGCCTTACAACTCCCATTGCACTCAATAAAATAATGTGTGTCAACTCCCTTGCTGATAATAAAGAATATATTTGTCCAGTAATCTGGCAAATATGTACTTGTAATACTTTGTAACTGTGGAAAATTGATGGAATCTGTGGACCATGGGGAATGTGGTCATTTTCACTTACTTCTGAATAAAGAGACATTGAGTGCAGATATTATGTGGTTTTAAAACTTTAGTATGTATGCGTTATAATCTCTTCTGCCTGGAATAGATTCTCCATACTTCACTTTAAAATTCTTTGTCATGACAAATATTTGGGAAATATTTTAAGTATTATAGTTTTATTATTTTTATGACTTTCTATTTCAGGAGCTGTTTGTGACCATAAGAGGAACATCAATAGTTTTAATAGGGGTCTTAACAAATCCTTTGCTGAAGTTATAGTTTGAGGAATTAAATAGTTGTGCTATCACAATATATTTTTATGGTTACTGCAACTTGTTACATATCTGTGAATTTTATTTTTATAAAAAAATATTTCTTAAGATAGTGTAAAGTCCATATAAATAACATATATACATTAAAATTCTGTATTATTAAACAAGTGTAGAATAGAATTTTCTTAGCTCTTTTTAGTTTATTAAACTTTAAACTAGCCTATGATTTTAGGTTTTTTTATTTTTTGTTTATGCCGAAAATGTAAGAATGTATGTTCATATTTTAATATAACAATATATCTTATAAGATAATTTAGAAATTTAAGCATGGAGTAGACATTGATAATTTCTAAGACATTAGAAAGCATTGCAAAAATGAATAATGACATAAAATGGCAATAATATATAAAATCCAAACAATTCTTGGCAAATATTGCATTAATATTTAACTCATTTTAGTGTTACATTTTAGTAAATGTCTATAATTTGTGGAATTTAAATAACCTTTTAAAGAGAAGCTAACATGTCTTTAAGAAAAAAAGTATTTCTCACACACAGGATATAGTTGATAGGAAGAACTGTTAGGTACAACATGTATAGTATGTTGAACAGCAACCCGACCAAACACTTATTCATTTGGCACCCATTTCCTAGTGGAACAGGCTCACCAACTTGGAAACAGGCAACCTGCCGCCTAACAGATGGTTGTAAAGTATTTGCAGCCTAAAGACCATGAATGAACATCAAATGTGTTTGGTGAGGCCAGGATTCCCATAAAAGACACTCAAACGGTTGCTGGCCCTAAGGTTGGGTACCAGAGTTGAAGACTTCTGCCTTTTTTTTACATCATCTCTTGGTGAAACTTACTCCTCTTAAACCCTAGTCAACTCTTCCTTTCATAGCCAATAATCAATAAAAATAAATAAAAAAATAATAATTATTTATGTGTAACTGTGTGTATATTAGTTTATGTTTACGGTAGGGTTTAATTTGTAAGTATATTCATTTTTTTTGACATTTTGCATGTATTCCCAAGAAAACAGCACCTATATACTCAAATTTGGCATCAGTTGATATGTACTATAATCATTGTTATAATTGTTATATATGTTTCAAATTTGTCTACAATCATAAAAGATCTATAAAGTAGAGTAGCTTATAAAACAATAGCCTTTTTTCTTTCCTACACAAGTCATAGCTAAAACTAATCTCCTTTAAGAGATTAAAACTTCCTCTCCTTTAAGAAATTTACCACATAAAATGACAGTCATGATCTTGATTCTCAGAAGCTGTATGTAGTCTGTTGCCTTTTTTATATATACCACACTTTTTGTTAGAAAATTACACTTAAGATAATAGTGCTTTTCACGTTTTATTTTATGGATGATCATTGTATTTTAATAGCTACATTAGAGGCCAGTAGAAACATCATATGTTTTTAAAGAAAATTAAAAATATGTTACCACATTATTGAAAATAAACATAGAAAAGCTGTCAAAATGAAAACGTAATACATGCCTTTAATTCCAGCACTTAGGAGGCTGAGGCAGAGGATCTCTGTAAGTTCGAGGCCAGTGTTGTCTACAAAAGGTAGTTCCAGGACAGGTTCCAAAGCTACCAAGAAACCCTGTCTCGAGAAACTATCACTATCCCTGACATCAAGTTCTATTACAAAGCTACAGTAATGAAAACAACTTGACACTGGCATGAAAACAGAGAGGTTTACCAATGAAACTGAATCTAAGACCCAGATATTATCCACACAGCTATGAATACCAGATTATTGACAAAAAAGGCTAAAATTATACAATGGAAAAAAGAAAGCATCTTCAACAAATGGTGCTGGCATAACTGGATGTCAACATGTAGAAGAATGAAACTATTTCCATATCTATCCCCATGCATAAAATTCAAGTCCAAATGGATTAAAGGCCTCAATATAAATCCAACCACACAACATGATAGAAGAGAAAGTGGGAAATAACCTTCAATATAACCACAGTCATGTAGACATTGAGAGCAACAATAAATAAATGGGACCTTCTGAAAATGAGAACCTTCTGTAAATCAAAGGACACAGTTAATAAGACAAAAAGGCAGCCTACTGAATGGGAACAAAAATGAAAGAAAGAAAGAAAGAAAGAAAGATAGAAAGAAAGAAAGAAAGAAAGAAAGAAAGAAAGAGAGAATCTAATTCTAATGTACTAGAAGTATTTAAGAGATATTTAAACCCATATGAATTTTCATCTTTTAGAAAGTTCATGAAGAGAAACCCTGTCTCGAAAAACCAAAAAAAAAAGAAAGTTCATGATACTCAAAATTTAAATTTTATTTATAATCATTCAATTATCTAGTAAGAATCACATGAATTTGTTTAAGGTTTCTAAAGTGATATATGATAACATATTACATTCTTTAAATAATAAGAAAACATTCAATTCCCATATTAATATTATTTTAATTTTGTTTACTAGTATTAACAAAATACTATTAAAATACAAATTTTGGAATTTGTAGGAACCATTTTTTTGCTGTTGTTGTTTTTAGAGACAGGGTTTCTTTCTGTAGTTCTGGCTATCTTTGAACTTGCTCCTTAAAGCAGACTGGCCTCAAATTGAGATATCAGTCTGCTTCTACTTTCCAAACGTTGAAATTAAAGTTGTGAACCACCTTTCTCAGAATTCAAGAATGCCATTTGAAATTTAAAAAGAAGCCCATTATATTATTTATTTATTTATTTATTTATGTATTTATTTATTTATAGATCATTCATAAAATTAAAATCAAGCTGGCAGTGGTGGTACACCTTTACTCTAAGCACTCAGGAGGCAGAGGCAGGAGGATATCTGTGAGCTCAAGGCCAGTCTGGTCTACAAGATCTATTTCCACAACAGGCTCCAATGTTATATAAAAAAAAAAAAAACAACAACAACAAAAAAACAACGTTGTCTCCCCCAAAAAGACAAAAAAAGAAAAGTCAAATGCATTAATATTATGCCCATTTAATATTGTGATAGTAGTTTGTAAAATTTTAAAACTAAACATAATATTGAACTCTTAGAAAAACAATGTAATACATTTCAATGTTTTCCCATATTGAAAGAGGAATATTTAATAAAGAGGCAAGACTTTAAATGTCAAGCTGTCTAACTTGAGTTTTTCTTATAGAATAAATCTTAATTTATAAATAAATTTAAATTGTAATAATTAAGCATTTTAGAGATGAATGTTCAGTTAGAGAAGAATCAGTCTATATATATCACATTCTTAGGTCGTCACATTTAAAAATGTACCATATTAGCATAGGAATTGTTTTAATGGTGAGAAAGTTAAGAATGTGACAAAATTAAGTAGAGCAACTTGTGTAGGGAATTCTGGTAATGACAAAGAAGATGCTTTAAAACAATGAAAAGTAATATTTTGTCTAAAAAAACTAGATATGCTGCTTATTAAAAAATGGATAAGATATAAATGTTACTTGTTTTTCAAAAATAATAATGGTGAACTTTACAAAAATTAACTAAATATAAAATGTGGTACCCTAAAGTACCACAATGCAAACACTTAGACTTCTAATTAAAAAATGACAAAACCATCTTTAGACATAGCTTGTAAACTCTCAAAACCAATCAACAAAATTCTATTACATGTATACATTGCAGGTATAACATCACTCAACACATAAGAACATTTGGGTTAGAGATACTCACATTTAAGATATCAGTACATAAAACTAAAACAGAACATGAAATTTCTATAATCAAGGGACATCACAAATAACTTAATATTTTAACATACTACATTATGGGTGATTTTCATGGTTTATTTTAATCAGACCGACAACTCTTTCAAGAAATATAAAGTGCTGTATTGTACACAAGTTTGGCATGCTTTTGGTTTATGCATTTATTTTAGTTACACACATTCTCATCACTTTAGAGTATATTTCATCTTCTTTTACATAAAAAGTGTTGACTAAAAATAAAATGGTGTATTACCCTAATAAGATTCTCATGTTCTTCAAGTTTATTACATCTTCAATGCATCTGTTGGCTCTGTCCAGAGATTGGCCTCACTATACTGTCTTTGCATGCAGAGTCTTAGCCTACTGGGATGAAGATAAACTCGGTCCAGAAGAGGTAAGTGCACTGCCATTTGCCCATCTTCCATCCTCTCTTGATCCCTGAGACAATCAGACACAGTGGGAGTTGAATCAAGCAGGAACTCTATTTTTGCATAGTAAACATTTTTAAAGCTAATAATAATAATAATAATAATTAATAATAATCCTGAAACTGAGAAAAGATAAATTTCTTTTTTAAATTTTTTAAAAAGAGTTTATTCTATAATTTATAAATAGAATTCATAAGTGTTCATAGAATGTTTGATTTTCTTCTCCTGTAGTAAGCAAGACTGGCCAGGATCCAGGCAGCCAAAAGTGGAAGTGCAAATGCCTACATGCAGAGCAAGCAGAATGAGCTACTCAGCAACCAATTGCAGGCACAGTCAAGCCCTTCACTTCATTGTAATCACGGTCTCATCAGCATGATAATGATTCAGCTCCACTTAATCATATGATTTTTTTGTGGGTAAGTATGAGAATGACTAGTGAAACAACAGAATGTAATTTTTATTACTTTCCACTGTACATTGTAGTTGCCTATAAGAGCTTAAAAACTGTCTTAGGACATATTATCAGTGGTCATGATTTCTGTTCCCCCTAAGGAATTCCAGCTCCAAGTTGTTCACTGACATCCTCTGCACTGTGACATGGATGATGTAAAAAATTTTCATTCATTCAAAAACTTAATTTCATTTCAAAATTATATATAT
>NC_022027.1:17960570-17966383 GCF_000317375.1 Microtus ochrogaster
GTAAGACAAGATATCTTTCTCTACTTCCAATGGAGAGAGAATAACATTCAGCAAGCCACATGGTCATGGGAGAACTTGGCAAACTCCCAATAAATTTGGTAAACTTACTCTAATATGGAGTTTCATTTTTACTTCAAGAAGGTGCAGTCTTTTTTTATTGATTTTTATTGAGCTCTACATTTTTCTCTGCTCCTCCCCCTTCCTCTCCCCTCCCATTCAGCCCTCCCCTAAGGTTCCCATGCTCCCAATTTACTCAGGAGATCTTGTCTTTTTCTATTTCCAATGTAGATTTGATCTATGTATGTATCTCTTAGTGTCCTCATCGTTGTCTAAGTTCTCTGTGATTGTAATTTGTGGGTTCGTTTTCTTTGCTTTATGCTTAAAAACCATTTATGAGTAAGTACAGGTGATACTTGTCTTTCAGTTGATGTTTTCTAGCTCCATCCATTTTCCTAAAAAATTCAAGATGTCGTTATTCTTTTTTCTGTTGTGTAATACTCCATTGTGTAAATGTACCACATTTTTTGTATCCATTTTTTAATTGAGGGACATTTAGGTTGTTTCCAGGTTCTGGATATGACAAACAAGGCTGCTATGAATATAGTTGAGCACATGTCCTTGTGACACGATTGAGTATCCTTTGGATATATACCCAAAAGTGGTATTACTGGGTCTTGAGGAAGGTTGTTTCCCAATTTTCTGAGAAATAGCCACACTGACATCTAAAGGGGGTGTACCAGCTTGTATTTCCCCCAGCAATGCAGAAGTGTTCCCTTTATCCAACAACTTCTCCAGCATAAGTTGTCATCACTGTTTTTTACCCTGGCCATTCTTACAGGTGTAAGATAAAATCTCAGAGTTGTTTTGATTTGCATGAGAAGCTAAAATTGTATAAAGTTTGTAGATACTTCTAAAATGCTAAAACTATTGATTATTGATAGCATTTATATATTGTAATAAACCTCATAAGTCTATTATCTAGTATTCTCCATTATTCACAAATTAAAATGTATACTTTTCTTCTTTACAAATCAAATATTATAAACTCTGATTCATTTAGTAATGTACCTTTAAACATTAATTTATTTTGATATGGAGAATTATTTAGTACTAATTTTAGAAAACTTACATAGATTTATACTTTTCATTTAACTTTTTATAATTTTATGCATATATAAAATAGTGTTTCATCAAAGATAATCATTATCATCTATTCTTTCCTACCCCATGCTCCCAATCATATATTTGAAACTTATCAATTTACTATTTTTTTTTTTTGTTTTTCGAGACAGGGTTTCTCTGTGGCTTTGGAGCCTGTCCTGGAACTAGCTCTGTAGACCAGGTTGGTCTCGAACTCACAGAGATCCGCCTGCCTCTGCCTCCCGAGTGCTTGGATTAAAGGCATGTGCCACCATCGCCCGGCTAAATGTCTTTCTTGACTTATACATTTTTCTATATGCAAACCTTTCTATTTAGCTAGGGTTTCCTACATTATAATGGACCTGAGGGCTTGTTTCAAGAGGAGACGATGTATTACTCTGTATACTGCTGACGAGTAAGACTTTCAATCTCCTGTAGACTTTGTCAATAGCTCCTTCTGAAGGAATGGATACCAATTAATAGTCACCTATCTGTGATGGTAAGTTAATGGGCCTATTGTTAGACTAGTCTTGCACAGATAGCTACTGATTCTGAGTTTATGTGAGAAAGATACAACAGCATGCTCATAAGAAAGAACTCTTTTCCATCTTTAGGGTTTTATACTCTCTCCAGTGTCTTATAAAGGGTTACATGATCCTTAGACATATGACACAGATGTCCTTTTTAGGGCAGTACATGCCACATTCTCTTTTTCTCAACACATTTAATTCTTTTGTCAGAATATCACTATGTACTCCAGATACATCTCAAAATTTTAAAATTCTTGACTCAGTTACCCCAGTCTGAGATCCCCACTGTACAACACCACTCAAACCATAAGGTATCCTCTTTAAATTCAAATTATTATCTATCTTGTCATAACAGTTGCAAGGTTGACATTAAAGATAAGCACAAAATAAGTCTGAAATTATCGGCATGTACTTATAACAATCATCCCAAGACCATAGATTTTAATACAAAATAACCACTTGTTCTTCCAAGAGTAATTTCCAAGATTTATATCAAGTGCCCAATTGTTAAAATATAATTTATCCATCACTTTATATTTTTTAATAATCTAGATAAATACATCTCACTAAAATTCTTCTTGAGTCTATTTAATTTCCTATGCTTTGCTTATATTAGCAAAGGGAATTTTTCTTGAGTTTGAGATTTAAACTTGAATAAGTCTTAAGTTAATCATTTGGGTACTTCAGAAAACTCAAGAGTGTCTCCTGACTACCATTTCAAGAACAGACTTTCTTTAATTCATCAGTTCAACAATAAAAATTCAATTCAAGGATATTTCATTCTATTTAGAAGCTTCTGCTTTATAGCAATGGCATCCTTGCCAATAGCTTTCACTTACAAAAGTACTAGGTCCTGTATGTATCAAAGCACTGATAATCTTCAGCTAAAGAACAAAGGGTGTTGATCATAGCGCTGTAACTGTTCCCGACCTTCATTAAGAGAAACCATATTAAGCTGACAGAAAGCCTTGCTTAATCAGAATTTTCTGTAATCACTCAGGTAGGTCATCAAGATAAAGAGTGGTGGTTCTGGAAAGTTCCTGAGGGATATGAAACACTATAGACATCCATCTTTCTGACACTAGACCCAGGTAAGACTACAAGATATTAAAGATGGAAGAGTTCAGAATAACTATTTGATTTTACTTTTAAATATTTGAATCCAGTGTTTCTGAACTTTGAAAATGAAAAAAAAGCATAGGCTGCATAACAAGTTGATTTCAGTAATGTTATCTTATTTCTTCAAGGTAGCTCTAAGCTTACTCTAAAATTATTAAAATGGTTAATACTTTTGGATTTGTGTAGACTACATATTTATGGTGTTAATCCTTCAAAATAGAAATATGTATAACATGACTGAGTACATAAATTAAAGGATGGGTTTTACATTATTGATATGGAGCTATCCATCATATCTTAATTCATACAGGTTGTACTCAAACTTCTCTGAATATTATGAAATAAAAACAAGGCAGCTTCTACATGTTAAGTGCTTTATTGTTACTGCTTTGATTCACATGTTAAATTTATAAGCATGCCTTTTGATGGAAGACAAATGTATATATGTGCACTTGTGGCTTAAATGTATATATAACAAAAAGCATAATGGTATAAAACAACATTTATTCAAAACAAAATAAATGCTATTTCATTGCCATACCAAAAAGTAGTTACTAACTTAAGTAATACAGAAAACTATACAATATGCTAAATCACAAATATCCCTTAAATTTTCTTTTCAATGTACGTAAACATATAGCTAAAATGGGCAAAAGGGAATGATTGATTTTACTGTTATAATATTTTGTAGATCTGTGGAGAAATGGCCAGTCAATTATGGTTGGAAAACTATAACACTTTATGGTCTTCTTCATAAGTCAAGAACTACTTGAGAACAAAATGCTTTACAACATTGGGAATTGATTCTAGGAGCTATTGTATATTAGACCAAATATTAAATGATCTGGTATCTATCAGTCCTTATGTATAAATCATGATCGAGGAGGGTCATCTGTCTATGTGTTACTTTCATTGGTCAATAAAGAAACTGCCTGGCCCATTATATCTAGCCTCTTCTTGGCTAACTCTCACATCCTGACTAACCCATTTCTAATTATCTGTGTAGCACCAAAAGGTGGTGGCTTATCAGGAAAGATTCAGCATATCTGACCTGGTGGTTGGCTCCATGCCATCTGCCCCAGAGAGGTGAGGCATGGTGATTGCTTCACTTCCCTCTTCCTCCCAGCATTCTGTTCTGTCTACTCTACCTACCTAGGGGCTGGCCTATCAAATGGCCAAGGCAGTTTCTTTATTAACCAATGAAATCAACACAAACAGAAGACCCTCCCACATCAAAATCATACTTTTTCTTTTGAGACAAAATATTGCTAACATGAACAGGCAGGGCATAAACATGCTGACCTTAATCTCTCACCTATCTGGAGTTAAAAATGTATACATACCTAGTTATTGAAAGCTGCCATGTCAGTCAAGAACTATTTAAGATTGTGTACATTGGGCAAAAAGATATGGCTCAGTTGTTAAATGTTAGGCTAATAACCAAAAATGTAAGAACACATGTACTACTCATATTTAAGTTCATCATAAAATTTCTGAGAAAACATTTTTTAGAACAGTGGGATATCATGATTCTTATTTAGTTTCCCCAACTCCAGATCTTGCTATTACAGAGTTTATGGAACAGAGATGAAGAAAAGAGGATAGACTTGAATAGGGTTAATAACAACGGTTATGAGTTAGCACATGCGAGTTATAGTATTCCAGAAATAAGACATTGAACTTGAAATTTGAAGGTACTTGACCATAACCACAGGAATGCAATCATCCTACCTGGTTATATTTTAGGGTTACTATGATCTTACTATTGGTATGGGTTGTGTTGCCTTTTGTCTTGCATCTGCCATATAAATTAAATTATATTTCTGAAGAAGAAAAATCATTCTGTATAAAAGAAATGGGGTGGGGAAAAGAAATAATGGCTATAAGATTGAATTATGATACTTTGAACACCGAAATATTTTTTTTAATTCTATCCTTTATCTAAAATCACCAGTACTGAATTACAAAAAGTTCTAGAAATAATGTTAGAAAGTTAGGATGTTAGTTACTACAACTCCAAAGAACTCTTTCAGAGGTTTGATATTACATTATACTTGTATTGCTTTTAAAAAGAATTTGATGCTAGTCCATTATCACTACACTCATCTCATTGCCTTCACTAATTAACAGTACAAAAAGCAATTAATCATCTGAAACTAATAATTTTCTTAAAATTACATGAAACTGTTTATGAAGTTTGTACAGAAATATTCTTAGTCACAAATTTGAATGTGCAAAGATAAAGTTTGATATGGTGTCAATGTATCAAAATAACACATTGCATGCGGTGTGATAAAATTTTCACCACTGTCAAACTAGAAAAATAATATCTTAGCAGGTTTATGAGAAGGCAAAACATGCTTCATTATCACTTTGAATATTTCATGAGATCAAAGGAAGCATGTTCTTTTTTTCAGGAATAATACATTCCACAACTGAGAAAATTTGCTTAGATTTGAAAAGGTCAACATTTCTTAGACAAATGCCATATTTTCACTTAAAAAGACTTGCCTTTATACAGACTGAAAAGTTACAATCTAATAATTATATAAATATATTTATAGACATTTCATTGTAATCAATATCTTTTGATTCAAAAGACTTTGAGTAGATTTTTGAACATGGATAAGATAAATTAAGATTATAAGATTTTTTTTGTTACAAATATATAGTCTTTTGAATCTACTGGAGAATGATTTAATCATAATTAAATATAAGACCTTTTCATCAGTCTTACTTTCCTTAGTCTTGATACTAACTGGCTAGGAATTTTATACGAAATATCACTGAGTTAGTTCCTTAAGCAAAAAAAAAAAACCAAAACAAAACAACAACAACAACAAAAAAAAAAACATTTCTAGCAGTGACAGAGCTTCAAGTGAAAGAATAACGTCCAGGGATTGACTCAAATTGATCCCTGTCTTATTGAGAGAACACAACCTTCCCATTTTATCCTCACATTTAATTTCTTTATTGTATCTGTTAACATTCACGTTCTCCTCCTCCTCCTCCTCCTCCTCCTCC
>NC_022027.1:17966483-17972823 GCF_000317375.1 Microtus ochrogaster
TCTTCCTCCTTCTCTCTCTCTTTCTTTCTCTGTCTCTCTCTTCCTTCTCTCTCTTACTTCTTTAACTTCTTCTATGGAATTCAGTCAGATTTTGTTAAAGGTCACTCTAAGAACATAATTTTTACTTGTCTCTCTAATAGTCTTATGTCCAGATACATGAATACTTGGAGACATTAAGGGTTAGGTTTTAAACATAGAGTTAGAAGGATCATGAAAAATATAAAAATGCCCTAGCTTAATCTAAAGACAAAGTAGCTAAGATTAAATCACATTGATCTGGAAAATGAATAAACATGAAACAAAATTTTCCAATGCAGCTAGACAGCATTAGTTATCTATTAATTAAATTATTGATTAATTAGATATTAACAGTATTTCTACCATAATTATAAAAACCAGTTTTTGTTTTATTGACTTTTTATATTTTCATTTTGAATTCTCATAGAAGAAATATCGCTTGTCACCAAGTATATTCAAAGTCACAAAGAATAGAATATTATACTGAAATATTTTCACCATTTTGTATTACAAATTTTACCAAACACATGTTCTATATCTTGCTAGGAATTGCTTCATTTATTTTTAATTGATTGACATTTGACCATTTCCTTACTTCATGTGTAACTGAATTTATATAGCCTTTATTTTGTTAGTAGTATACAGATTATTTTGCAGTAACAAATTGCTCTTTCATTTGATGATGTAATGAATAAATTAATGTTAATAGAAAGCTCACATGTATCCTTAAATACCAGCTATTTTATTTTTTATTGATTTTATTGAGCTCCAAATTTTTCTCTGCTCCCCTTCCTTCTTTTCCCCTTCCCTTCTATCATCTCCCATGGTCCCCATATTTCCAATTTACTCAGGAGGTGTTACATTTTTCTACTTCCAATATAGATTAGATACATTTATGCATCTCTTAGGGTCCTAATTGTTGTTTAGGGTCTCTGGGATTGTGAATTGTAAGCCTGTTTTCTTTGTGTTATGTCTAAAAGTGACTTATGGGAGAGTATATATTATAATTGTCTTTCTTGGTCTGGGTTACCTCACTCAAGATGATGTTTTCTAGATCCATCCATTTGCCTGCATTATTTCAAGATGTCATATTTTTTTTCTGCTGTGTAGTACTCCATTGTTTAAATATACCACATTTTCCTTATCCATTCTTCAGTTGAGGTGCATTTAGGTTGTTTCCAGGTTCTGGCTATGACAAACAATGAACACAGTTTAATACATGTCCTTTTAGTACAATTGAGCATCATCTGGATATATATCTAAAACATTTTTAAAAGAAAGCAAATAAATGCAGCTTTTATGATGAAGAAAATACAACTTCAGCTGGTTGGTTTTAGAATATTAAATAATGACTTTATAGAAATGTTCATGCTAAATATTAGTTTTAAAGAATTTGTTATTTTTACATATATCTGTCATATTTTTGATAATAATGTATTCTGTAAAAAACTATTCATAGTTATAACTTACAAAAAGTATGGCTTTTTAAAAATATTTTAGCAGTGAAGGAGGCTCATGAGGTAATGACTTTGAATATGAGAGTTTTTAATATTATCAATGGAGACAAAATATGAATTTCCTTTCAAAGGAGGATA
The DNA here is from genome assembly GCF_000317375.1 of Microtus ochrogaster. Taxonomy (NCBI): domain Eukaryota; kingdom Metazoa; phylum Chordata; class Mammalia; order Rodentia; family Cricetidae; genus Microtus; species Microtus ochrogaster. Next base: position 17,968,097 of record NC_022027.1, read on the forward strand.
TTCTTCACATTATATTTATTGTATTTCAAATTAGTATGTACAGTATATGGTATGTATATCAAATTTTATATAAAATAATTGAATATTTTTTTAAATATAGTTTAAATATACATAGTAAATAATATATGGTGTAATTTCACAAAATAATATTACATTTGGCAAGCAAAATAAACAATCATTAGAATTAAAATGAAAAGGATTTATTCACTGAGGAATATTTATATACTGTCGGAAAATGTATTTCCGTGATTGGTGTAATAGAATGCTACATGACAAATAACTAAGCAGGAGGTGTAACTGGGATTTCTAGGCAGAGAAAGAGTTCAAAGAAGGAGAAGACCCCAGACAGAGGTGAAGGAAGATGCATGAGAAATAAGAAGAGATTAATAGGAGAAAATAGAACATAGATTAAACTAAATGGGTTATATCAAGGTGTAAAAGCTAGTTGGGCAAGTGTTAGCTAAGACTGAACTTCCATAATTAATAATAGATCTATGTGTCATTATTTGTAAGTGGAGAGCCCCCAAAAATCTGACTGTACTTCTTCTAAAGTAAACATATATGCTTGATCAAATAAAGGAAAATAGGCATTATTCTTTAAATTTATATTTGAAAATTCAAAATGTTGATTTAATAAGCCACTGTTACCTCCTACCCTTTTTACAATAAATTCTTTAGTAGCCCACTGTCTTCTCCTTCACTCATTTTAAATATATGTTACTATCCTTCCTATTATTGGTAAGAACTGCATGTGATTATAGACTGCTATATAGGTATTGATTTACTGTTTGTGGTCATGCCTTATTTTTATTTTGTGCTATCCAAACTTACTCCAAATTTAGTGCTTTCTACTCTGAGTATTCCATCTCGCTTTCACCTTTTCTATAATCTAGACTCTCATCTCTTAATAAATTGCTCTCCAAATTAAAGTCCTTCCAAGTTTTCTGTGTTCTTTATGTTTTTATGTTACTGAGCCTGAATTACTTTACTCATTTAAAACCTTTTCTATTTCCATCTATTTTATATGAAAAGATTTTGTTGTTTTTCTTTATAGCTGATTAATATTGTACTTTGTAATATGTACATCAGTTTTTTTTGTTCTTTCATTCATTAGAGGTCTTCTAAGTTTAGTAATTTTCTTAGCTATTTTAATAAATCAATAACAAACATTAATGTGTGTCTCTTCAAGCGAATTTGAACCTAATTGGGCCTATGTCTAGGTGTGATGGAACTGAGTTGTGTAAAATTTGATTTCTTTTCTTTTGTGAAAACTCCAGAATGCTTTCTGAAATGGTTACATTTATTTATGCTACTAACCAACAGTCCATAGGGTTCCCAATTTGACCATGTTCTCAAAATCATTTGTTGTCACTTCTATCCATGAGTACAACTCATTGTGACAGGAGAGAGATGAAATAGACTGTAATTTTGATTTTTAATTCTCTAGCATCTAATACTTTTATTTGATTTCTTGGTAATGGTGAACCCAGGAATCATCAAACAACAGTTTCTTGGTTTTCTACCAAAATACATGACAAGGTTCTAGTGCTGAGGACACCGTATACTTTGATAGAAGGATACTGGAAAACCTTTCTCATTTCCGTCTGGAAACTCTCCCAGATGACTAGCTTTCAGTTTGCTGGAAGGTGCCAAGCATGCTGTTCTGGATAAAAATATTGACAGTCTCACCCAGCTCTGGGTAGTGCTTAGCAATTCTGACAATTTAGGCAAGACATGACAACTGATGCAAAAGTACCAGGAAAATTGTGGGATAACTAGCCACTTTCTTATTAGATTTGAGGCTTGGTGTAGAGTAGGGTATTTCCTACCTGATGCTACAGTCCTGGTATAGGAATATGGTTAGAGTTCCAGCCAGCAGAATCCTGGTATAGGTGATCTCCAGGCCGTACCTCTTCCTGAGCATCTACTGGCAACTGATACTTATTTGCAAGGGAGAGCAGCATTCTTTGAGAATGTGGCCACTTTCAGGATACCCATGGTCCAGAGTATGGCCCCACAGCCATGCACACATGGCAGCACTAATGGCCTTGGTAAGCTGTTAACAAAAAAAAAATAACATGATGTTAGGAGAGAAATTTGATGAGATAATTATGAGATGAGTTCCTGAGGGAGAGACAGTGGTAGACATGATTATATGTCATTATTTGCATTTGAGAAATTCTCAAGCATAATAAACCATTTTTAAATAATTCACTAAATAAAAAGTAGCAGACTGTGTCAGGAAGAATAAAGAACCAGAATTTATAAAATTTTAGAAAACACTCATTTTAGTAGAAATTGATGTCCACATAGAGCTTCAGTTATGATCTAAATTGTTCTCTGAACCAAATAGGAAGATGAGTTACAATTCCAAAATTAAAGCCAATAATGCTCATTCCCGAGTGAATACAACCCTTCACTTCTTTCAGAGTCCTATGGATTGCTTCCATAGTGTGCTCTGTCAGCAACACAATCTGAAAACAACGCTCAGATACTTTGTACTTTTAGGCTCTCACATCCTTTAAGTAGAGCTTACATGTTATACTACAAGTGAACTAAAAGAAAAGCAAGAGATGAATACCTGACATTGATCAGAAAGATAAATGTACTATTTTTCATTTCTTAAAAATTCAGCACGTTTGAAAAGCAAAAAAAGGATTTTCTGACTAGATCTAGATATGCTACATACAAAAATAAAATTGCAAGCCGGGCAGTAGTGGCACACGCCTTTAATCCCAGCACTCGGGAGGCAGAGGCAGGTGGATCTCTGTGACTTTGAGACCAGCCTGGTCTACAGAGCTAGTTCCAGGACAGGCTCCAAAGCCACAGAGAAACCCTGTCTCGAAAAAACCAAAAAATAAAAAAAAATAAAATTGCAGGGAAATCTTGGCTGTGCATCCGTGTGTTACCTCTCAAATAATAAGATATATATTTCATTAGGTTGTCAAATACTTTGAAACAATAGAATATAGTTATTCAATCTTTAAATGAAAACTGAAAAAATAAACACATTCTATCTATATTAGTTCTCATGTCACATTTTGAATAATATGGATGAGATAAATCAACATGAAAGACAAATGTATTTTGCTTGTCAAAATTCCAATTGCAGATATGTGCACATGAATATATATGGCATGTTTATTTGAACTAATCTTGGCATGGCATATTTCTCATAATCACATAAGAAATGTATATTCATGATCAAAACCTTTAACTATACTACATTCTGCAAAAAATAAAAATAAACCTGTTCTAGCATCACATGCACCTAAGTGGGAAAATGAACGCACACAATCCTGCACCCATACACTGTTCTGACATGTGGTTAAGCTAGTAGCAAGGCAGCAGCTAACAGCGCAGAATCATAATGTGATAGTTTTGTGTACTTAGGGGTGTGATGCTGAATTCATTAAAGGGATCAAAGATATCTATTTTCAGCTTCTTTTCTGTGTTAACAAATAAATGCTATTCCAATATGTTGTTTTTCTACCAAATATTCAGCACACTAAAATGGAACTCCTTTCAATTACTGACCTCTGTACATTATTATAAAATGATGCATTAAAAGCGATGAATTTAGGATTCCAATAAGTGATTTGACTTTGTGTTTATTTCTCATACATACTTATTTATATTAATGTAAATGTATATGATGAATTAATAATGATTTTTCTCTTTCCTAAGCCCAAGCATTTATCTTTTGTTATGCCAAGTATCTTTAGAACTGTACCTCTGAGCCAAAGTTGCAGGAGGATTATGAATATCTATTTGAGATTAATAAAGTTCAAGTGGAAACAAGGCAATACAAAAGTCTGTCTTTGTCTTCCCTCTACTTAGAATAGCATGATATATAAGGGGCCAGTGTGCCTGACACCTCCCCAAGCCCTCCCTTGGAGGTGTGAATACAGAGTGGTGCCTTAACAACGTCATTTCCTCACAGCTGCGCTTATCTTTACATTCTTACAAACATTGGGAGATCTCGGCTCAGATGCACACTTTAAAATATGTTCACAATCATGCTGGGATAATATGGTTATTTCTGCTACTTAGCAACAGTGTCACAGGGCACATAAAATAGTGGGTGAATGTGTTTTTTTTCTTTCCCCAGATATTGCTGTGTGTTTGTCATGTAAACACTATTGTTGTCCATAGATAGAAAGCACATCCAACAAGAAAAATATTGAATTCTGTCCAGGTCCTTTAATCAGTACCCACTTCAGTAACTCTCAAGCAGCCCACTGACACCTAACTTACCTAGAATATCAAAGAATTGGGAGTAACTGGCTCCTTCTAAATGCTTACCAGATGTTTACGGTTTTGTAAAATATATAAAAGCTCAGAGAATAAACTTATTAACAATTCTCTGCTCTCATAAAAACATTAAATTTTATGGTGAGATGATAAATGGAATGAATTGATTATTTTTAATATAATTCAATAAACAATTTAAAATAAGACTAGCATATAGAATTAGCTTACATTATGACCTGAAAATATGGATTTTTTATACAAAAAATGTCTTAAAACTATAAATTTTGTAACTCTCTGAAACTATATTTTAATTGGTATGCTTTCTATTTTTGATTATTCAGCTACAGTATATTTAAAACTAAGTTGAATATCACCACAAAATACTTTAAATTACATAAATCAAAAAAATTTAAGGATTGTATTTAGGTAACAATCTATACTATATGATTTTTGTTAGCAACATTGGTAAACAA
>NC_022027.1:17972932-17976930 GCF_000317375.1 Microtus ochrogaster
CTTCCTTAAATTAGCCCCACTGTTATCAACCACAATCCCCCACACTGCTCAAACCTTCCTAATTAAAGAGGGTTAATTGTATAACCATGGTTTCATGTCTATCCTTTGGAATCTGTTACAGTCACCAGTGGTTATATCATCAAATATAATGGCTACCTTTTTTTACTGAAGCTATCCATAGAAGCCATTCAGCAGCAAAGGGTAGGGCTTTTTTCTTCTTTTCATATTAGTGGCTCAAAGGGTAAAATGACCTGCCCCTTAATCTCATCTTTTCTCTGTCTACCGATATGCAAGTCATGCTGGAAGATGCTCTACCACTTCTTAACCTGCATCCTTTAAAATTAAATGTGAAGAATATTGTAATTAAAATCGTTAATCAACATTTTGTAAACCTTCCCTCTTCTGAACCTTAATTACTGTGTGCCATCAAACTGCAGAGTGCATACTCAAATGCAAACAGCAGCAAATTATTTTTAATTGGAAATTAAATTAAATTTAACCACTGATACCAAGTGCAAAAAAAAATTTAAAACAACCTAGTAGAGCTACCAAAATGCAAGAGTATCGGCACATAAGTATCTTCATAAGACACATTGTGGTCTTCCATGGTATTCATGATTTGTATTTGTTAAGCTAGAAGTACAAATTATTTCTAAAAAAATGATTTTAATCAATAAGCAAAATGATTTGGTCATCAGCTTATTGATATGTAGCACCGTACTATTTTGATTGCAATTATTGGGACACTAATTCTATTTATGATGTAAATTCAAGCTGAAAATTTTAAGTCCCAGTTACTAATATGCTTAAGCCAAACTTATTCAAATCATACTAAAATGAATGTCATATATATGGATTAAAAAAAATAAATGGACATTTTTCCCGCACTCTGGTTTAGAGTAAAAAATCACACTATATTATTATATAATTCAAATACTTATACAGGTACTAGCGTTGGAATTTCTGTCTAGATTGACTTCAACTCTATTCACTACACTTAGTTTTAGTATCAGTTTCTGAGGGAGCAACACAAACAAGTAAACTAGTAACAAATGTGGAGTAACTGATGCCCTTTTTGGAGGAGCTATAATAACTCAAGGTGAGAAGGCACATGAATAGTCTGTTGAAACTTGTATTGTTTCAAATGTAGTTTACCACAGTCAATGGATGTTCATGCCCTGGGCTATGGGTATTTGGTAAGTTCTGAGAGAGAGTGAGATGGATTTCTGTGAAGGACATGACTACACCTAAGACAGTTCCCACTGCCAAGAGTAGTGTGAACTGGACTTCATGGGAGTTAAGGAAGACATAGAAAAACAAACAAACAAACAAATAGAAAATAAACAAAAATACCTTCAAATTTACATAGTCCAAGAAAAACTGAAAGAAGGAAAGGATATGAAAAAATTTGAAGTGAGAGTAAATATGATCAAAATTGTTGAATGAAATTCTCAAAAAACTAGTAAGTATTTTAAAAACATTTAAAGATGTTTAGAATTTTTCAGAGGGGCAAATACTACTAATATATAACCCTGAACTCTATACCTTCAAAGAACGTTTGATTTTATATTTCAAAATTACAATAATTTGGCAATTCGGCCATTGGAAGACTATGAATCTCAAATCTGATTTGAGCCCATGAAAGCTTCCTAATACATAGTAGTTTTCTGAGAATTGTCCCTATCCAAGCTACTCCATGGTTAAGCTCTCCACATCAGGCTGTAACTGCAAACAGCTAATAAGCTCAATACTAAAATTTACTGAATTTCCCTCACTCCTTCTCTATATATTTCAACTTTTCCTATATGAAATATGTTTTGACTTTTTATCTATTTAACTGTCCCTGTTTCCTTAACATTACCCAAAAATTAAGCCTTCAGTTACCAAAATGGAACTACAGTATTGAACTTCTGTTATATTTAGTAACACAAGCAAGAAATCTTAGCTTATTGCTATAAAATTATAATAGTGCAATTATAGTAATTTTCAATTGAGTACTACACATGTCATTTACTGAAAAAGACATATTTTGAGCCCCACAAATTACTGAAACTATAGAAAAGAAATATCAGTTTTATAATGAATATTATTCTGTCAAGAAATGTAAAATTACATTCACAGTGATGAAATGCATAAAAAAGTTTTTTGACATTTAATTTCTCATTATCCTGAGGCCATTTGTTAACTGCCCTAATGTGCCTGGGGTTATGATATTCTAACCAGCTTTAGAATGAAACTAAATGAATTCTTTTCTTGTGTTGTAGGAGTATATATTAAAAATACCCAAATTATCTCATTGGTAAAATAATTTTTTGCCAAAAATATGGTGTATTTTTAACATTACATAGCTCTTGGTTTATTAGTTCTTATAGCTTAGAAATAAAAGGAGTGAATTTGGGAGAGAAAGGCGAGGTTGGAAGGAGCTGGAAGGAGTAAAGGGAGGAGAAATTGGTCAGGATGTATTGTAGAAGACAAGAATCTATTTTCAAAAAAATAGAAGATAGAAAAAAATATATAGGAATGAATGCTATTAATCTTTTACTCAATGATTTTTATTTTCAACTATATGAAAATGCGAAGTTGTATAAGCGAGAGGAGCTGTTGTGTATTTTCACACGTAGTGCTTTGTATAGCTGTCGAAGTGATTCATTTTTTTTCATTGAATGTATTAAAGAATAAACTTAGAATCTGCATGCTTGCTACTGAAAGTCTGCAATGAGACAACCAGTTTGCTATAATTATTATTTCCAATATGATTTTTTCTTAAGATTATATACGTGTGTATTTGTATGGATTTGCAGAATTTCAAGAGGTCGTGATACCTGTATATAATCAGCTATGCAGCACTTTCCTCCAAAGTTGAAACATCCTATGCCATCCTGCAAAGAAGTGCCTAAAAAAGAAAGCAAAGGAGGCGGGAGGTAGTGGTACATGTCTTTAATCCCAGCACTAGGAGACAGAGGTGGGAGGATCATTGTGAGTTTGAGACCAGCCTGGTCTAAAAGAGATAGTTCCAGGACAGGTTTCAAAGCTACAGAGAAGCCCTGTCTCAAAAATTACAAAAGGAAAAAAAAAAAAGGAAAAGAAAGAAAGATAAAATTTAACATCACTTTAGAAAAGCATTAAACTGACCAGATACACTAGGACCCTCCCATTTCGAGAGTATGTAAACAGTAAAGAGTGCTGAGAATTAATTTCAGATAAACCAATCTTCAAAGAAGACTTTCAGACAAGCCCAGCTTCCTGAAAAAAGGCCGGTCGAGTAGCTGATGAAAGCAGAGCTCAGGCTATCATTGGTGTTTTTGATTTTAGCCATTCTGACAGGTGTAAGATGATATCTCAAAGTTGTTTTCATTTGCATTACCCTGATTGCTCAGGAGGTTGAGCATGACCTTTAGTGTCTTTTGGCCATTTGAACTTCTTCTGTTGAGAATTCTCTGTTCAGTTCAGTGCCCCATTTTTTACTTGTTTTAATTAGCATTTTAAAGTCTAGTTTCTTGAGTTCTCTATATATTTTGGAGATCAGACCTTTGTCAGTTGCAGGGTTGGTGAAGATCGTCTCCCAGTCAGTAGGTTGCTTTTTTGTCTTAGTGAGAGTGTCCTTTGCTTTACAGAAGCTTCTCAGTTTTAGTAGGTCCCATTCATTCAATGTTGCCCTTAATGTCTGTGCTACTGGGGTTATACCTAGGAAGCGATCTCCTGTGCCCGTCTATTGTAGGGTACCTCCCACTTTCTCTTCTATCAGGTTCAGTGTGTTCAGATTGATATTGAGGTCTTTAATCCATTTGGACTTGAGTTTTGTGCATGGCGATAGATATGGATCTATTTTCATTCTTCTACAGATTGACATCCAGTTGTGCCAGCACCATTTGTTGAAGATGCTTTCTTTCTTCCATTGTACACTTTTAGCTCCTTTATCGAAAATGAGGTGTTCATAGGTTTGTGGGTTAAAATTCGGGTCTTCTATACGATTCCATTGGTCAACTTCTCTGTTTTTA
>NC_022027.1:17978269-18008753 GCF_000317375.1 Microtus ochrogaster
TATCAATCTTTTTAAAATTCATTTAGACTTATATGTTTATATTTGGTTATATTTAAAAAGCTAAGAATATACTGACAAATACATGTTTTATCTGAATGATTCACATTTGATTAATTCATCAACAGAAAACCAGGAACACTGATATTCATTATTCTGCATTTTTAAAGCCGAACTTTATTTTTCTAAATTATGATTTAAAGTAATTATCCTCTTATGAGGGTTGCTAATACTGTTTGGGGTGATTGATGTGAATTGTATTTTGATGGCTACATTTTCATTCTCATTCTCACCAATCACATTTTTTTAGATATCATTAGGAATTTGGAGTTACTTTCATGATCCTATATGCTGTGTAGAATCATCATGGGTCTAGGAAAATTAATGCAAGTCCAGCATAGCAATTTCCAATAATAGATTTAAAAATTTTCATATAATTGGCCTCCATAATAGGAAAAATACTTATTATATACTGGAGAGCACAACCAGAAATGAGTAAGTTTGTAATTTTGGGGAAGTCCTGTGCCAGAACTATCATATATTCTCTCCACCTTTCTATCTCTGTTGGCACCTTTTATCCCATTGGGAACTACCAATGCCTAAATACTATTGCCAGTTTGTCATCATTAAATATGCAAATTATTGGAAAAATAATGCAACAAAACAATATCATTATACATGGAGATTACTTTTCTTAGTATGGAGTCTATTTTTCACAAGCTAAAAGCTTCCTTAATAGGATAAATAAAGAGAAGCATGGAAGGAAGTGGAAGGAAGGGGCAGGGAAAAAGGAGCCAAAAAGTAATACATAAATGACCATTTATAGGTTTTGCATTCCTCCAGTCTAAATTATATTTACGAACATCAGTTCAATGGCAGATGCTGTCTGAAAAACAGCAAAGAAATCAGCATTTGGTACATTTCTCATTAACAGAGTATCAGTACCTATAAAGTCAAAACACTCTGCTATTCATAGAAAAAATGTTCAAATTTCTCATATTCTGTACAGTTGTTAATACTACAAAGAAATTGTTAGTACTCTGTTTTTGTTTGGACTGTGTAACACTATGATTGCAAAATAATGAGAAAGGAATACATTTGTTGAATTAAAGAAATCAAAACACACAAATAATTTTAGTACATTTATTTAACTTTGTACTAATACTGATTAAATAAGTGATGAAGAACAGAACAAATCATTACTAAAAATTTAAATTTATTAAAATTTACATATTAATGGAATGCATATCTATAGTAGATTTAAATAACTCTGCTTTTGCCATTATTTAATGAATATCTTTTAGCACCATCTTATACTTTGCATCATTGTCCATTGTTACCCTCAATTTTATTGTGTTGATGTTACTTTTAGTTTTTCTAAAAGAAGGAAATTATTTTGAGAGATGGAATGCCTTATTCTAACTCAAAATTGCATAAAGAAATTACATTATTCAAGTACTTTTCCTCTAAACTTGCATTTTTATTTGTCTAACATATATTAGACTTTATTATATCATTTTAAGATGTGATTTTTTTCATTAGTAGATATGCTATCATCTAAATTAATTTTTTTATGTTTTAATCCCCCAAACAAACTTACATGTTTGTTATTTCATCATTTAACTATTGACTTTATTATTTATAAATGATATGTATTTTCTAATTTAGTTTTCAACATATAAAACTCAGTTTAAAAATAGTTTATTTTATAAATTTGTTCCAAATAAATTTTATAAAATCAGTTATGCAAGGTAATATCAAATTTTTAAGATTCACTATTTAACATATCTACTAAATACATGCATAGGCACAGAATGCACATAGTTTGTATTCACACATGTATGCACACAAGTAATATTTCACTATATTGTGATATTGCTCTCTTTCTCTTTTCTTTTAATTTTAAAATGTGTACCAAGTGTGTCATATTAGAAACATATAATTAATGTTTTATATTCCACTGCCACCCAACATGGATGCTTGAAGTGGATCTAAGGATCAGCAAGGACTGACAATTAAAGAGACATTTCTCCAAGTCATCTGATTCAATTTAGTAATAAATTTTATAAAATATTTATATTTTAATTTATTTTCTATTTAGTCTTTAGTGTACTGATAATTATACAATAATAATTTTTTCATTCATAGGTAGAAATAGATCAACTTTCATATTCAAGAATAAACTATTTATTGTTGTTTAATTTTGTAAAGTATATAACTGTGTTTTGATTTCTTTACAGATTCAAATGTTTTAGTATGTTTTACTTTGTTACTCTAATCAATCATTAATGCAATATCTATGAGTTTTACTATGCTAAAGTTAAAACCATTTTTATTTAAACAGAAAAGGGGAGGTAATGTGAGATTCCCTCTATATGCTGTGAATACCATTGGTTAATAAGGAAACTGGCTTGGCCTGATAGAGCATAATGGAACTAGGTGGGAAAAAAATAAACTGAATGCTCAGAGAAAGAAGGCAGAGTCGGGAGAAGTCATGGAGCCCTGCCAGAGATGGACACTGATGGATGGAACCTTGCAGGATAGCCACAGCCACATAGCGATACACAAATTAATAGAAATTGGTTAAGATAAGATGTAAAAGTTAGCCAATAAGAAGCTAGAGCTAATGGACCAAACAGTGACTTAATTAATACCATTTCTGTGTGGTTATTTTGAGTCTAGACAGCTGGGAACAGAAACACAGGCCCCTATTACAAACTGGTGCTCCAACATGTGCTAGGTAAAATCATATAAATCCTGGGGTTAATAGATAATCATCTATAATAGTCAAGTTTGTAGTCATGTTAGCTTTTCTAGATATATAGAGATATATTTCAGTTAGATAGATAATCTTAAAACCTTTCAAAGATCTACATAATATGGTGCTTAAAATGTTTAAGAAAGAACTTAGGACTTTCCATGACATGAGACAGACATATCTGCTTCTGCCAGCACCAACTACTTCAAGAGAATGAAGGACATAGAAGAGAATCTTTATGGAGTTGGTTAGCCATTTGGGTAAGAAACTGCTCTTGCCTTGACTGCTTGATACTGTGCTATGTGAACTGGACATACAGACCCACAAAGAAATGACTGCTGAACTTGCCTAAATTTGAGATGGCCCTTCGGGGTTCCTGCTTCATGAAAGAGTCTGCTAGAAATTCTTCAGGATACAGAAGAAAGTGACAAACTCTCAATATAGGCAGAACTGTCTTTGAAATTCTCTGCTTCATGGAAAAACCTGCCAGATAGCCTGAACTGTTATAGAAGAACTTTGGGTGACTGTCCAGGAAGAGAGATGTCTCTGTCAATTCTAGAGTTTTGGAAGTTGCTTAAAATGTACTTCCTGTTAACTTAGGTAATATTATATCCTTCTGCAGTATTTGATGGAGTTGAAGAATAGATAGTTATAGTTTCCCTTAGGTTTGATAAAAAGATAAAGCAGATATAAGTATTGTAACGGCAATTCTTTCTTGATACCTGTTTTGTTGTATGTAATCTTGCTATGTTAAAGTTAAAACCTTCCTTTTTATTTAAATAGAAAAAGGGAGGTATATGCTATGGATACCATTAGTTAATAAAGAAACTGGCCAGGGCCTGCACAGAGCAGAATAGAGGAAAGGTAGATGGGGGAAAATGAATGGTGGAAGAATGATGGCAGAGTCTGAAGAAACCATGTAGCCCCACTAGAGAAGGACACTGCCTGATGGACACCTGCTGGTAATCCACAGCCATGTGGCGATACACAGATTAGTAGAAATGGGTTAAAATAAGATGTAAAAATCAGCCAATAAGAAGATAGAGCTAATGGGCCAAGCAGTGATTTAATTAATACAGTTTCTGTGTGGTTATTTCAAGTCTTGGCAGCCAGGAACTAAAAAGCGGGATCCTACTACAATATCATATTGTATAACTTCATTATAATTGTATTGATAATCACTTGATGTCTATGTATCTAATTATATTCTAGATATGTAGATTAAAATATACATGATAAAAGATATTTTATGGTGTTAAATATTTGGTGCAAATTTCTCTTTTTTCTGTCATTTTGGTAACTATTACAAGAAGTATTAGTATATTTTCTCTGGTAGTATGAGGGAAAATATGTTCTCTATTTGCACGTAACACAATTAGTATTTATGACGCTGTAAATAACACTTTCAATCTTTTTGTCATTTTTAGGTTGTTATATTGTGAAATCTGTCAATAAATATTAAGAATATGAACTTTCAATTTTTTGGTAATAAACCTCTCATGTCCAAATTTCCAAAATCCACCCTCTTATCATGTTCTGTTGTGAGAATATGAAATCAATCTCTTTTATAGTAAAGTGGCCATGGTAAGTATTGAAGCACTGTTTGTAAAGTCATCCTCATCTGTAGTTACTAATTATTCTTGTCACGTGAGTTGTATCCCTTTTGACATGACACATTAAAACTATGGGAAGTTTTCAAAATAATTCTCAAGCAATTTGGAAGAATAAGATTTAAATACATTACGATGCATCTTTTGGGTTGTTGCAAAATTTGAATTATGTAATGCAGTTTAAGAATATATGGTTCAAAGCAGTCTAGAATTCTAGAGCAAATTAGAAAAAAATGAAACTAGCATACTAAACATTTATTGTTCTCTAACAATTAGTATATTCAATTATTGCTAAAATTGACTTTCATATTTAAGATAAAATTTTACCTTTACACTTTTTGCCAATTAATTTTATTTAAATAAGTCAGCTTGGTTTTTATTTCTCAGAATGCTACAATATCTTTAAATAGCTAAAAATAAATAAATAAATAAAAAAGCCAACCAATCTGATAACTATTTATTGAAAGCATCATGTCTGAGGAATTCAAGTCTCAGCGCTAAGACAATTCACAGATGCCTGTTTTCTGTTGGCGAATAATTCTGTGAACTATAGTCCAAAGTAAAGTAAGTTGTGAGAAGGGAGATTGGCAAGCGACAGCTTCCTCCATTAATTTTGTATTCCTCGTTTCACTCTGTGTTACTCCCTCAGGCAGGAGTCCCAATATAAGGCTTGTCACAGTCTGTATCTGTCACCACAAATGAATGAACAACTTTCCAATACTCTCCTGACAGCAGGACTTCAGCCGTGGGAGAGGACTGAAGAGTTGTGCCTTGATTGGCACTTCATAAATCCCTCATCAGCCACAAAGTAATTTAGATTCTGCTGAAGAATGCAAGTGTTCCAAGGTGGATATGTTAACTTTATCTTAGTTGTTTACTTTTATATATGTTTTGGATAATTACATATCTTCTGGAGTTTAATGAAGTCATGTAAAGAATAAAATTTATTTCATTCATATCCTACTATTTAACTATAATTTCCTCTCAAAAGATATGCATTTTCTAACATTTATAGGAAAAGGAATTGACTTAAAGATGTTACAAAGCTGAGGATGTTTTCAGGCTAATTAAGAAAGCTTACAGGTATATATCATTAAAACAATATAGAAAACTCAAGGAGAAATCACTTGGCCTTCCTTTCTCTTATTGCTGTGATTATTTTTAGTCATATCAGTTTAGGGAACTGTAAATCAGTTGGGGAGGTAGTGCTTTATTTTTTGATATTCTTAAATACAGAGCAACTTTTGTAATGTATTATAGAAATTTGAATATCTACCTATAATTTTAATATATTCTTTTCTGCTAACTCTACTATCTTCAGTAGCATTTATGTTATAAATATGAATATTAAAATTAGGAAATAAAAATTCTCAGATTATCACGAAGAACCTATGTCTAGCCACTCTTGGATTCTAAAAGAAAACTTAGTACAATTATCTGGATAAACGAACTTTACATTAAACCAACTCCTAAAGCTCTATCCTTTGCCCCGTATATTGAAGAATTTATTAACTCTCCTCAGAAGAGGTTAAATTTTTAGTATATGACCTAACCAGAGCCTCACAAATGGTCAATATACAGAGAATAGGAGATTCCAGAATGCCCAGTGATGTGTGATTGCCCTCTGTATGCTGTTAATATGATTTTTACCATTGGTTAATAGAGAAGCTTCTTTGCTCTGTGACAGAGTAGAAGGGATCAAGGTAGGAATTCCAAGCAAAGTTAGAGGAGAAAGAATGCAGAGCCAGGGAGATGTCATGAAGCTGCCAGAGGAGAAAGATGTTGGAATCATACCGGTAGGGCACAGCCCCAAGACGATGCATAGGATAGTAGAAATGAATTAATTTAAGATGTAAGAACAACCTAGGAATATGCCTAAGCTATTGAGCAAACGGTGTTGAAATTAACATAATTTCGGGTCTGGGCTGCCAGAAAACCACTGTGCAGTCTCTGCTTACAGTTCAACCATCAATGGCAAATATATACCACACTCCAAGACTAAGAGGTTATTGTGGCAAAGTCAGTGGGAAGAATGTCACAGCTAGAGAGAGTTGATGTTTAAAATGAAAGAGTGCCATTTGGACATAATGAAGCAGCTGCACATAAGAGCTCATGGTGGTTGTGACAGCATGAACAAATTCTGTAAAACACTAAACCTGAACAATTTCCAGCAGGAAAAGGGGGTTTGGTAATAAAGAGCATCTCTTTTAGCACAGGAGTTATTGCCAATTCCAACAGGAACGGAAGGAGTCAGTTTTCTCTAAGAATACTGTCACTAATAAGTTGACCAGAGATCAGTGGTAGATCTTGCATCCAAGAAAGTCTGGCCAGCACTATACATAGTGTCTTTGATGAACAAAAAAAAGAACACAAAGTTAGATGGGAAGTTGTGGATGTCAACTTGAGAAGAGTTGGTGCTGGAGTGAATATTCCTAAACAAATTGCATAGAATTCTCATGAAAGCAAGATAAAAAAAAGTGAAAACTAAAAAGAGACTTTGAATAAATACCTTGATAAAAATATATATGAGATTAAAAGTACTTAAAATTATTCACAGTTTTAATATATCTCTTAATTAAGGTTCACCTGCATGTCTATGTTTTCAAAAGAGTCACTCTTGTATTTAATCACTATAATATGTCATCAATATGAATAATATGATTCAAAGATAAATATAGGAAGAATAGCATCATGATATGTAGAAGTTAAACTTTAAAAATTAATATATGAATGACTTTTGAAATTAGCAAGTATTAAATATATACTTGTCAATCACTAAGCTATTTAAATATTTCAAAAGAAAAATACTTATTTCACAATCACTGACAGTAAGCATGGTATGGTTTAGAAAGAATATATTCTCCTAGTTATAAAATAAAACTAATGCAGTGGTGGCACATGCCTTTAATCCCAGCACTCGGGAGGCAGAGGTAGGCAGATCTCTGTGAGTTCAAGGCAAGCCTGGTCTACAAGAGCTAGTTCCAGGACAGGAACCAAAGCTACAGAGAAACCCTGTCTCGAAAATCCCCCCCCCACAAAAAATACTTTATATATTACTTACTATAAATATTATGAATATTCTGAGTTCTTTAATGTAAAATAGGTTGAAAACAAAACATCGAGCTTGTAGATAATAAAACAATATTTAATTTTCATGATGTAAATAAGGTGTGATATTTAGTGTAATAAATTCACCAACTAGGTGTAACTATCATAGAAAGAAATGTCCAGAACTAGTTATAATGAGAGTGAAAAAAACATAGCCATGTGCTGTTTTATTTATTAGTTCATTACAATATTGTTTAAAAATAAAACAGGACAATGGATGTATGTTTTAAAATGGTTTATTCACTATGATTTGAAAGAAATATTCTAGTTCTCACTCATAATATGTAGCCCTCAAGAAAATATCAACAAATACAAACAAGTCTCAATTTTATTTAATCAATAGTTTACACTACTTGTTAATAAGTGATCTCAATTGCTATGACATTAAAATTAAAAATTCATATAAGAAATTCTCTATATATCAAGCTAAATCTTCTTTTTTATTTTTCATATGGCTGACTTATAATAACTTTGGTCCTTTATGTTATAGACTGAATTGTGTAAAAGTTTTGGGTTTTGCTAGATAAATGAGATGACACAAAAATAAATCAGATTACAAACAAAAAGACTTTATGTTGTCATCATTTTAAGGATTATGGAGAAAGAAAAAAAAAGACATATTGCATGTGCTTGCCAATCCTGCAGCAGTTTAAATGTAGAAAATGGAAGAAGAGTTTACAAATCAATTCTTAAAAACATATAGCACAAACTTTGCTTTTCTTCCTGATTCCCTTAAGAATAATTTGTTTGTCATGTTTGGACATTATTTATTCAGCCAACTACTGCTATTATTTAAAGTGATATATTATATTCAATGATATATTGTAAAATAAAAGAATTGTGAGAATACCATATAAAATGTTCATATACCATCAGTTTAATGAATGACCAAAAAGGATTGGAGCATGATCTTTTATAGTGAGACCTTACAACAGGTCCCAGCCATTAAATGAACAGGGATAGCTCTAGAATTCAATCAATATCTTATCAGATGTATCAGAGTTGGAAGATATAATTTCTTTAAATAATATGAGGAAAGTGAGCTCATACTGCAGTATTACAGGTAAGGAGAAGTGAAAGAACCAAAAACTCTTACATAAAAACTAATTTTAGTCATATCAACAAAAGAAAATTCCATTCCATGCTGGAATTGAGAAATATTTAAATGTACTTTATATTACTCATCAATGGAAAGCAAAACAATGAATGTTATTCTTTTAAACCATCAAAATAAAATAAATATAAACTAGATATCTCAATCTTTCGGGATTCTACTTTTCAGTTTGAGAACCCTCAGGTTGAGTCATATAAGAACAAATTGTAAAAGTGAACAGTATTGAAACACTGCTTTTGTCAAATATACATCTCATTGTGATATGAATTTGATATGTTCCTTCAATTGTGTACACTTGAAGTATCTATTTTAAATGACCAAATAGTATCCTTATATTTACACTATGATTTAAAACAATTGGCTTTTAATATTATCAGCATGGTGTTTGCATATGTTCCACATGTCACAGCCTACAAAGTATAGATATATAATTTTACTTTATACAATTAGTACATTTTTTAACTGAATGCTTAATCAATAACTTGCTTAATGAAAATGATGTTGGTATTCATTAGTAAAAAGAAAATGAAAGCAGAAAGATAGTAAATCCGAGATAAAAGGATTAGGAAAAATGAAGGGAGAGAAGGAAAAAGAGTGAAGAAAAAAAAAAGAATCCAACCTTCTAAGAGAAAGGGAAGACTCACAAGTGTCATTGGTGTGATTTATTTCAGAAGTGATACTTGAATTTCCATGAAGATAGGACATATAAAAGTCTTTTTGTCTGTGTATTTTTTAGAACAATTAAAGAGAGCTTTATTTAAATCCAGTGATAACAGAATAAAGCTGTGTGGATAGATATTCTTCAGAGTGTATGAGCTCATTTAGTTACTAAGTTCTGATCACTTATTCAGAGAAATGTGACCAATAGAAAGTTCACTAGAAATATTTAATTCCAAATGGACTTTCCGACAGTAACCTTCAAAGGAAGCGTTTGAAAGGAACAAAAAGTCGAGTCTACAAAAATAAAAGAACAGGACAAAACAAGATACAAAATGATTGTTGCCTTTTGGAGGCCTTTTTTTTTTCCCCCCGAAAGGCAATGAAGGGGGCCAGGTGGGTGGGCTAGAGTAGAGGTGCGAGGAGGTTGGGAGGAATGGAGACAGGAGAAACTATGATCAGTTCTTACTATATGGCAGCAGAATCTATTTTCAAGAAAAGAGAAAATATAAAAACAATCTACTGGTCCAGAATAGTATCTCTTTAACTATATTATCTCGGTGCAAATGAGAAAATAACCTACTGATATCCTCAGTGAATTCAAATACCTTCCTTTTGGAAACCAACAAATGAAATAAAGTTAGTAAAAACATATACCTGTTATGTACCACAATCCTGATCTGAATTGGGTGATAACTTTTATGCAAAAAAAATTAAAGAGGTAAGGCTTTCTGAATTCCACCCTCTATTATTACACACATGGGAATCATTATGGCTTAGATATAAATGTCAGGACCAACTTTCTTTCAAACAAGACCCAAAATCCTACATATTTGCTTTGTTTTGTACATTGTATTTACTTAGCTTTAAAAGATATTTAACTATTTTCTTGCAAGTTCTGCTTCAAATACAACTTTAATATAAAAGAATAGATATTTCACATTTATCTGCAGTAGTTTTGCCCCAGTAACTTTTTTTTAAGTAACTGAGTCTTTGACCCAAGTCATGGAATTGAAGAATTCATTTTTTAAAAGATTTATTTATTTATTTATTTATTTATTATGAATACAATACTCTGCCTACATGTGTACCTGTCCCATTGAAGATGGCACCAGATCTCATTATAGATGGTTGTGAGCCACCATGTGATTGCTGGGAATTGAACTTAGGACCTCTGGAAGAAGAATCAGTGCTCTTAACCACTGAGCCATCTCTCCAGCCTCTGCCCCAGTATTTTTCAACCAAAATGTTAATATTAATTCCTAATTAAACACAAAGGCAAACATTTTCTTCAGTAATACTATTACATGTAGAAATATAAACTGAAAACCATATTAAATCCTTTTCAAATTTATGACCTGTTGTTCAATGATTGTGTACATACTCTCACAGAGAGATACACACACACATACACACGCACGCACACACACACACACATACACACACATACTCACACAACCTGTTGAGACCCACAACAATCTTGTTATTTTTGATATATATATATATATATATATAGATAGATAGATATATATATATATTCTCTCTTGCAGCCGTTTATTAACCTGTAACACTTCACCTAGGAATAAAAGGTTGTGAGATATCCCACAATCATATTGGAGTATCAACTGCTTTTGTTAAGGGGTACCATATCCTTAAGATATCATGGGTTCAACATTCGTGTATTATATAGAAGACACAAACTCATGGCAAAAGTCCTAGTCTTCAGGCTCTTAAAAGCTTTTCGTTCCCCTTTCCCTATTGACTTAGGTATGGGAGAAGTGGCAAAATGTAGATTTATCAATCCTAGTTGGATGACCCCATGGTCAGTAGTTTCCTCTATTTTGACCAGTTTTGAATTTGTGAAGTGATTCAACAATGGTCAACCTGGCACGATATTCTGAAGGGTACAATATTGGCACTTTTATTTTGGGAATAGCAAGCAGCTGTTTAATTAAATCAATGCCTAACCTATCAGACATTGATCCAATTAGACCTATTTTTATTGATATAGCAAGGGACATTTATTTATTTTAGTCACATAGCACACTTCCAATAGTAGTTATAGACCCACAATAAGAGTTTAGTTTTTGTATGAATGATAGGTTGTTGTATTTCATTCTTTTGATTGTGAGGCTTTCAAACATCACATTTTTCTATGACATAGTCTGTTTTTTATAATGGGTTTACTATATCATAAATTGGATAATTTGTAAAGACAGTTGTAGAAGTTTGGTTCATAGTTCTAAAAGTCCAGGTTTAAGGGGCGGCACCTGGGAATAACTAATAGATTCTGAGAATGGTCCTAGGTTTCCAACATAAAAGTCAGGATGTAAAGAATGCTTTAATAGTTGTGTCTTTTCTATTCTGCTTCTCTGTTTACAGTTATAATTATTAAATAATAAGGATTATACTCTTATGACCTTATCTAATAATTATGAACTTGAAAGCCCTACCACTGAAGACCTTACAGTGACTTTATTACCTAGCCTAAGTGGGGATTAAATTTTGACACTATAAACTGGCATGGAAACATTAAAATCTTATGTTGTGCGATGTTGCTCAGTAAATGTGTTGCTTTTATTGGTTAAAGAATAAAGCTTCTTTGGCCTGTGGCAGGCCAAAAGAGAACCATGCTGGAAGAGCTACATAAGGAAAGTAGGCAGAGTCAGGGAGACGCCATGTAACTGCTGAAGGAAGCAGATGTCACACAGCTGTCCAAAAATCAACAAACCAAGAAGCTCGTGGTAAAATATAAAATAATAGAAATGGAATAATTTATTATATAAGATCTACCTAGGAATATGCCTAAGACATTGGCCAAGCAGTTTGTAATTAATATGTTTTCTGTGTGATTAGTCAATTCTGGGTGGCCAGGAAATGAACAAGCTTTCTTTATTTACAATCTTATCTAAATCAGAATAACTATGGTATATATAATTAATAAAAAAGTTATAATTTCACAGATGTGAATAATTTATTAAGTATTATGTATAGTACCCTAGTTGTATATTAAAACAATATAAAATATTTATTATACAAATTACACCAATACCTCAAACATGCAATTTACAGAAGGAAATTGATAATAAGATACCTTGCTTTGAAAAAGAGTTCCATTCAAGGACATCTTGAAGTTTTGTTATAGGATTAATTAGAAATAATGAGCTCTTTTTGGAAACCTTTTTATTGTGTCCCAAAGGGATTGTAAATAATGGAAATCTGAAGAGTTAATAAGAAATGACAAATGTATTACATTACATAGAGAAACACTAAAGAACAATTGAGGTTCTTTTTTTTTCCTATTATGAACCAGCACTCAAAGAAAAAAGAGGACACTGTCACATGCTCTTTCAATTACAATAATATAAAACGCAGCATTTGAGGTCATTAATTGCTGTCTTGTCCTTGTGCAAAGAGAAGTTGTTTAACATAATCAAACGTGGTCTCTCCATAAAACAACAACAAAAACTTGTGCTGAGATCCTTGGCTATCTCATTAACTCAGTTTAGAAAGAATGATTCTTAATGATAGAAAAGTAATTTCACAAGCATATCAAAGCCAGAGGTCATGTTTTCAAAGCTCCAGTTATAGAGCATAACTGTGAAAATTATCAGAGGTGAAAAAATAGCATAATCTATTTTCACTGAGGTCAGCCTTCAAAGATAGAATTATGCTCTTTCTCTTATTGGAAATAAAAGTAATCTTTTTCACTCATATATAATAGGAATCAGGAAATAAGATATGCAAATGAAAACATCTCCTTTGCTTTATAAATTCTGCTTTCTATCCATAATTTAGTACACCTGTTTTTTCCATCATATTTATCATTCAGAAAATTTGTGTATGAAACATACTAAAAATTCTTTTTTCTCTATTTACTGATCATGATCTCAAAAAGGCATGATAGAAGAGGAAAGAAAGCAACTGAGATATCAATTCCTCAGAGGTATGTTTGACATCAAAACAACCCTAGAATTTCAAAAAAATAAACAAATATCAAGAATCATTTGGACGATTTCCAGGGGAAAAGGCATATCAGAAGTAAGCATCCAGTGTGTGTCGATGTAGTGCAATCAAAATAACAAAGAACAGACTGTATTCCACAGAGAGAAAATGTTGAAGAGCAGCAAAACTAGGAAACAGTTCAATATGACATTTGAAAAGCACAGAAAAAGTTGAGTTTTGGAGAAGCATATCATTTCAGTTAAAATTCAAGAGGGGGCAGTAGGTATAGAAACCAGCAGGTGACCTTGTTGAATGGAGTCTGTAAATTCTACCCACTAGGACAGTCACAATTATATGAAAGTTTAAATTCATTTGATAGTTTTTACAAAGCTGTGATGCTCTTTGCTTAACAAAGCAACAATTTAGAGCTTTCTGTTTAGTGTCTCCTCAAGTTTCAGTGTGTTGAGCACCGGTCATCTTGCCAGAAACTTAAGACAGACTGATAGTGGGAGCCAACTAATAAGAGACAATATTGAGTTAGGCAGCCGTAGGTCATCCAGCCATAACTACAAGGGGGGGGGTAATCATAAGAGTTTTGTGGAGAGTATTATAGCAATAAGTGAACATACCTTTGAGTTCAGGCCAAAGAAGGCTCAGTTCTATTAGTGACAATGACAAGTGAGAGAGCTAATACTTTCATTGTCTCAAAGAAGTTCCCACAATCAGATGATGACTGTAGGTCTTAAGAAACTCAAGCTCTATAGTTTGTCAGTAGATGAAAATAACTAGAGACATCTAGCTAACACACAGTTCATCGCTGGCAGAAAGGAAAATGCAGAAACTCCAATGGGCTCTTGACTTCAACAGTTTCATCACTCAATAGAATATTAACTGCTGATTGGTATCTGAAACCACATTGATTGATTCAGTCTTAGAAAAGTCAGTGTTGTGTGTACTGTGAGAAACCTATAGATTCTGCTGAATACCACAGTGTTGGAACTGAGGAATCTTGAGAGCAGGTGAGATCCTTCTTACCTCAGACTATAATACTGTATGCAGCAAGTAGCATCGAAAACTTTGCAAAGAAACATTAAAAGAAAAGACAGTAGTGGTGATATTTATCAATTAATTTCTTTATGTTAAAAACCAATTTACTTGTTATCACTTTTTTTTTCTTTTTTACTAGTGTCAAAAAAGTGAGCACTCCAAATTAGTTGTCACACTGCTGATCAAAAAATAAGACTAAAAAAGATACCTAAGCCAACAGTTATGCAAACTGAAATGCAGAAGCAGAAGAAACATGAAAAGACAAAACAACATAAAAGTCTAAAATATTTTAATCCTCATTTCTTAATCTAAGGACATGAATATGATAAAGATTTTCAAAGAGTCCTTACAGAAAGATCTATAAAGGGATCTTAAACTTAAAACTTTAAACTATTCTTCTAGCAGTAACATAAAAGTCAAATGGAAAACATACTACCAAACTACCTTTATAAAAACATTACCAGCCTGATAAAAAGGATAATGATGCATACATACACACACAAACACACACTCACAAATTATTGATAGATTTTGTTCATGAATGATATTGAAAAACTATACAGTACTTGCCAGTTGGATTCAATAATACATTTAAAAGATTACACACTATGATTTATTTGTCTTTAATCCAAAAAAAAATAAGGAAGGTTCACTATGTGAAAATAACTGAATGGAACATTATATATAAAATTCAGTTGACCACCTCAAGAAATCTGAAAATGCCATGAACAGAGTTCAAAATCCTTCATTAAAAATCCTTAATGAAATGAAAGATAGAAGGAATACAATTTACCATAGTAAAAGCTATATGATACTCTATAGCCAATATTGTACTAAATGGGGAAAACAACACTAAAAGCATTTGCTGTAAAAATAGCAAATGAATGACTTCTATAGGTGTTAGGATTATGCTGGCCTTCCTGTCAGCTTGCAGGATGAGTCCCTTTAAGAGACAAGCTCTGCCTACTCCCAATCTCTTTCTTTCCTCAGAGGGAAGCTATTTCCCATACTCTCTTGTCTCCTCTCCTCTTCCCTTTTCCCTGCTCTCTCTGACTCTATCTCTGTCTCTGTCTCTCTCTTCCCCCCACCCTCCTAATACCCTTTAAATAAATTATATTTCCAATTTCTCTTTGAATGGTATAATCTGTTTCCTGCCAGAGATCCATACTCACCATGAAACCCTCTAAAGTCTCTCTTACACTGGTGTGTGACTCAGCCAGGCTCTCTCTATGTTCCCTCCCGTCAGTGGGTAGATGGCTTGAGGCACACGGAAATTGAGTACCTGGATGCTTCGGTCCAGTCACTCTGAGTGGCTGGGATTCTTTACCTAATGCCGGCAAACAGTAAGTCCCTTCCTTCCACCTCTTTTCGCCATGTTTCCATGTCTGAGGATTCGTCTTGGCTATGTTTTTTCTTGCCCACATCTAATCTACAAGATGATCCCTACCTCACTCCTGGAAACTGTGCCATCCCCACCCCTTATAACATTCTTTCATTGATCCTATTTGAAAGTGTGGCCTTTGCTCTTTGTCCCTTTTCTCTGCATATTTGCCTGCCTTTCATTCCCGGCATGTAATCCAGCCATGCTAAAATGGACTGCCACCCACCATGGCAGAGCCTGTCTGAGGCAGGATCTGTCTCTTTTCTATATATCCCCACCATTCACGGATCCCTGTTTCTGCTACCACAGCCCACTGCCATCATGGGTCATTCTTCCAGCACAACTGGGGGCTGAAAGCACTGGGGAATTTCCTGTCTACTTCATGTACGAAAAAGCATGAATGGTGTGGCCACATGAATGTAATTTTGTTTTAAATGCATCCTGTACGTCTCTTTTGTTATTTGGATCCATTGAAAATCCATGCTGCTACTCTAAAAAAACATGTGGTTTGTCGGCACCTTGCACTGAGGGTGGCTACCATCTTGAGTAAGAGCAAGGAGGGCAGGTTAGATGGCCTCACTACTTTCTTTCCTATGGGTGGCCATGTGACAACCATCATCTTGACTAAGAGCAGGTGAGGTAACCTAGGCACCATCTAAAGTACTAAAAGTACTCTTTGCTTTGTCTCTCCTTTTATTTATGTTGTTGTCTCTAAATACCTCTTACCGACTCTATTAAATGTGGTTTGCTCTGCACAGTGCCATGCTTTTGGTAGGACCCACCAACGCATCCACTTTCAACTCCTTTTTAGCATATGTGTGGGTGCATGTATATGACTTTTCGTTTAACTTTATGTGCTAATGTGAGCTAGCAATAACTCTGTGTGTGTATGTGTGTATGTGTCTGTGCAACTTGATTTCAACTGCATGTATTTGTACATGTACTTACTGTTAAAAATGTTTTAAGCAGTCCTAATGAGCTTTGTTCATTGCATCTCATTCTAGACTAAGAAAGCAATAATTCTCAAATATTTTACATTAGTATATACTTTCAAATAATGATAAATACATGGTTAAATCTATTGCAACATACTGCATATGTGATTCAACCCTGCTTTAAAATATATTATATATAATGATAAAAATTTAAGGTCACAAAGATATATTTCAGATTAACAAAAGCCAACCTAGAGGTTTTCTGTAAGCTGTTCTTCACTATTGTCAGATTTTATTGTTAAGCTCTGGGTAAAATATTCCTCCACAACCTTTCATCTTGGATCCAGCTCTTCAGGCAGATCCTACACTAATTTCAGTATAGTCATAACTTATATATACCCAATAGACAACCCTCAAATGCTCAGAGATCTGGGGAATATGGTGTTTAAATGTTTAATTATTAAAAGACTTTCATAACAGAGAGCCAGGTTGGCTTCTAGCAGCAACCTCATTTCCTCCAAAGAAGATAAATGGTAACAGAAGCACCTCCATCCATAACTCACTCCAACAAGTGAAAGCCTAGCCACTGAGCAAAACTGCCCTTCATCTAAACTGCTGAAGATCTTCAGATAGTGGACAACAGGACACTAAAATCAACTAGTCGCCAAAGGCACAGTATGCTGGTATTACTACAGACCCTTAATCCACAGGATCTTCTGAAGCCTGTCAGGCATTGTGCTTACAGCAGAAGGCAAATACTGCCCTGAGGCCCCTGCCCTCACCAACTATGGAAAATCCTGAAAAGTGGTCATCTAGGTAGCCAATCTAAGAAGTTCTCTTTTATTTTGAATCAATAAATCAGATAAAATTTTAACCCTCCCAAATACTCTGATCCAGTTTGAAAGCTGGGGAGGTTATCAGATTAAAAAAGAACCTCACAAAAAAGGATTTCAGCATAACTTCTTATCATGTTTAAATAAATGGTGTTTTAAGGTGGAAAACTCAAAATGTGAGGGACTAAGAAAGCTTTTGGCTTACGAAGGTGTTTTGAGGTATGCAAACGCAAATTATTAAGGTGTGTACCTGCAAGTTATAAAGGTCCGAGGATAACGATGTTTCAGGGTCAAGGAAAGTGACTTAAGGTGTATAAGTGCAAGTTACAAAGGTCTGAGGATAAGAATGTTTCAAGCTACAAAAAAGTGACTTAAACTGTATGAACGCAGGTTATCAGATTTCTCTCTCATTATGCTGTAATTCATAATCGTAACATAAAATTTATGTTTTCATAAACTCAAAGGACTCTTGTAAGTTCCAGGAAGTGACTTGGAGGATTCACCTCAAACAGGTCAGATGCACCCTTCCTTCATATACAAGGCCCGAATCAGTCCAAGTCTTCCCATCTTTCCTGATCCTAACACCCTCCTCCTCAATTACCATGACCTAAAGAATTTTTTTTTCTTTCTAAATTTAATCTTTTCTTCTTCTCTGCCAGCACCTCACCGGATCCAAGAGACACTGGACAGTTCCACAAAGCCAGTGAAACAACCAAATATCTCAAGAATTTCTAAGCATTGCAGCATCATAGGTCCCCCAAGATTTCAAAGCCCACAAATCAGCAAGAAAAGGTCTTGAGAACCCAAAGCCTCTATCCATGCCCCCTTTTAATTTTCCCACCTCTTTATGATAAGCGAAAATTGGTAATGTTAGGATTATGCTGGCCTTCCCTGCCATCTGGCAGAATGAAACCAGGCAGTACCCTGACTCTTTACGAGATAAACTCTGTCCACTCCCAATTTTTCTCTTCCTGCCTTTAAGCTAAGTTCATCTGGGCCCTCTATTCTCTTTCCTCTTTCCTCTTTCTCTCTCTGTCTCTCTTTCTCTTTCCTTTCCCCCTTCCCTCCCAATACTCTCTAAATAAACTCAATACCCAATCTCCCTTTTCATGGTGTATTCTGTTTCCCACCAGCGTACCTCACCTGCCATGGGACTCACTAAGATCTCTCTCATGCTGTATCTTACAGTCAGTAATATAATGATGCCTATGTACTAACAGCACTATATAGATTCAGTGAAATCCCAGACAAAATTGCAGTAACATTCTCCCTTAACAAAAGTAAACCAACCTAAAGTTCAAAAGCAATTCAAAAGAACTCAGAAAGTTAAGGAATTCTAAGAGGAAATAACAATGTTGTAGATGTCACAATACTTGATTTCTAACTACACTGCAGAGCAAAATTTTAAGGAATAATATTGCCACAAAAATATACGCATAGTCTTAGGGAATAGAAAAGAGAAGCCAGAAATAAACAGCAGAATATTACAACCTCTTGATTTTTCATAATATTATCCAAAAGTGCATTGAAGAAAAGACAGTCTTTTCAGCAGTGTTATAAGGAAGTAGATATCTATTTGTATAAGAATACATGTAGATTGCTTTCTATCATACCAAAAAGAGTCAATTTAAAATAGATAAAAGACCTTGATGTAAATCCTGAACTTGGAAAAAACTGGAGGAAAACATATGTTCATGGGCCAGGATTTCTTGGCTGTTCTCCAATAACTAAGCAAACAGAAGCGAGAACTGACAAATAGGATTAAATGAAATTAAAATACTCTCTACTGCAAAGAAAATAATTTACAAAGTGAAGAGACAAACTATAAAATGCGAGGAAATCTTAGCCAAGTATGTATGTGGCAGGTGATAAGGATCCAGTGTTTATAACAAACTAGAAATCCAGCAAGCCATCCAAAAATCACCCAGTGTTTGGTCCGTCCTTGGATATAAAGCTTGAAAGGATAAAATATAAATGATAATATGTAAAAGTGTTCAACATTTTTCAGCTCAGAGAAATGCAAATTAAATCTACTCAGAGCTTCCACCTCATAGCAGTCAGATTTTCTGTCATCAAGGATGTTAGCATGTGGAAAACAAGCTTGAACACTTCTATCACCTTATTTTCTACCACACATGGATGGCATTTTCAGGAAAAACTATGCTCTTTGAATACTTGATGATCTCAACATTAAATAAAGTAAAATAATAAAATAAACTCTAAATCATGTGTTTCATCCCTTTGGTGTGGCTATTTGTTATATAAATGTGTTCTTATAATATTAATACAAAATATATGCATACATAAACACATGCAAGACTAAAAGTAACAGTATGCACAGCTGCATGACATTGGTATGGTGCCTGTATGACAACAAATCTCCTGCATTATGATGTCTTTTATTGTTTTCATAAAAAGCAAAAAAAAAAATGGGAGTTAAATTGGGAATAAACCTGAGAGATTCACAAATCAATGGAGAAAAAAATCACCTGCTCTCTTCTCTTCTTTCATTGATCATAAAGGCCTATACATCTCTCTTAAGACTAATTAAGAAGAAATAATGTTCTTATTTCTTCTGTGTGTCTCTCTATCTCTGAATCTATCAAAAACTCTGTGGTCCACTGGTGGGCCAAAATTATCTCAGGGGCTGTACCTCCAGGCCTGTAGAACAGAGAAAAGCCTGGCTCAGTTTGAAGGATAGTCTTAAAACTCCTGAGTAGGGATGAGACAGCCAAATCTAGGTAGATGCCCTTCGAGCCAGAGGGGGGGCTTGGCTGTCTCTCATTGGCTGGAGGTACTCCCATATCACAACAGACTTTATGATGTCACTTAACTTATATAAGCTGATGCTCACAGTAATAAACTGAGTTCCTGCATTGACTTGACTTCCCATTATGTCTGATTGTCCTGTATTGTGGGGCTGTGGAACAGGTTGATAGTGCACTCACCTTTCCCTGGGAAATAAGGCTAAGAAGTCCTATCAGTCCACTTTGAGCAGGTGAAGGTGAGCCCCACCTTTTTAAACCAAGGTCAAACTCTCTTGGCAGTCTTGAAACAGGAACACTGACAAACCATCTCTTACAGCTATACATCTTTGCCTAAATAAAAAGGTCTTTTTTTTAAAATGTAATGTATGGAAACTTAGGCAAATAGAACAATTATCAGGTAGTGTCCAACTAAAAGGAAAGAATTAACCTTAAAAATTTTAAACTAATGTAGAAAGAACAATTATCAAGTAAGAATTATATTCACAATGTTCAGTCCCTTTGTACTGGGCAAATTTAAAGAAAATACTCCATTATCTTTCCTTTCTTGGTAAGTCCAAAGCTTTGTACCTAAATTACTTTCTATCATAACTAACAAAAACTGAAACTATAACTATCTGATCTTTAACTGCATCATTAAACCAAGTAAAATCCAATAATATCTAAGTAAATAGGATGGGCAAAGTAAACAACTTCCAAACTATAGAAATATCTGGCTATGTAGACAGTTACCTCGAGTTTTCTCTGCAACATTGGGGTATTCAGCTACAGCTTGCAGGCCTAGAATATCTAACAGAATATTTTGTGAACAGGAAAAATTTTAAGGACTGTCCTACCTTTTATTGGCAAAGTTTAATCATTGGCTTCTTTATAGAAACATACATACAGTATAACAAAATAATCTTAAATTTATATCAATAAGCAAAATAATCTTAACAAGAGTATAAACTTGTATACAATATAAAATGACATTAAATTTTTGTCAATATAAAAATCCATACCAATGTAAAATATTACAAATAATTGCTTTTGAATAATCTACACTTTTATCCTATTATGTCTATACTCCCCCTTTTTCATTTTAGAATGACATCTCTGAATCTAATTTCCTTTGCTAAGTTTTCTCCCTGTCCATGATCAATAACAACTTATAACAGGTGCCTGTAAACAATGACAAAATCTGCCAAATGATCCAAAACCAACCAATCCAACTCTTGGTAATGTGAGTATCATGTTTTTAAAATTACTTCCTCATATCTGAGAATAAAAGTATTTTTAAGAGACACTGGAAAAAATTGAAATAAAGATCAAATTCTAGGAGTGATAGGAAAGTATATGGTTTATTTGAAGTCCTGTTTAGAGTACTCTATAAGACTGGACCGACCATCTTGGTTAACTCCTTTGAGGTTGTCCTGAGCAGTTTGTTGTTTAAAAATGATCTTTGGGTGACATTTGTTAACCTTAGTGTTATTACCACTATCCATGTGGATTCATTACTGTGAGGCCCAATCACAATAATGAATATTGTGAAACTTCAAATAATCACAATAATGAAACTTCAAAAGTCACCATTAGGAATAATCAGGGCTAACTGCACAAAACTTAAACATTTTAAATGCCTTGTACATCAGACCTTGGAGTGATTGTAGGACTATAATTTATTAAATATATCTGAGATACAAAAGCTTAATTCCTAAACACCTGCTACAGATTCAAACCCCAAATCATATACAGGAATCTAGATGAATTCTATTTTGAGAATTAGTACTCTATATGATCATTTATATAATTACAGAAAGATTATATATACATACATATATACTTCTATGTGCTTCAAAATTATGAAATTTCTAACATACATTATAAATTCTAAGATAATATTTATGCCTTAAGAAAAGTTTTAAAGAGTTAAAATAAAACAAGAGTTTTATAATATTAGTGACAATAGAATAGTACCTTAATTTTGCTTTTCCTCTGTTCCATACCTGATGGCACTTCTAACATGAGCAGATACTTTGGATTTTTCTTTAATAAGCATGCTTGGGTTTAGAGGAGAGATCCATGCTCCAACCCCAAAGTCAGCTTTAGATTTAAACTGAGTTGGGACTACAAAAATATTATTGGCCTTATGTGATATCAGATACAAACACTTGGGAAGATTTATAAAATTGAATCCAGTAGGAAATGTGCTATAGCCTTAAGTCAAACTACTATTTTTGCAATATTTACTCTGGATAGCTGATCCTTCTTCCTCAGATTTCATATTTGTCCAGTGGTCTTCAGATTCTTTAGTTAGATATGTTTATTCTCCTGGAAAGACAAAGGCATAAACCCTCCCCAATCCAAGTTTTTGGAAATTTCACAATTTTTTCTGATCAGATGGATGACATTCATTAGTTTTGTAAGTTAGTTTGGATAGAATGACCAAGCTCATTGATGTGCTATCACCTCTTCTAATCAAGAAGTCTCTCCTGTTCCATTATAATCTTTATAATCTTGATAGTGTCAATAACTTTTCTTTCCCTATGGAAACAAAAGCAAAACTTGTTCTTCAATGGAACACATATCCTAATAAACATTCTCAGTCAACACATCTTTAAAATATGCAGGCTGAATTAATTCATCAGTTTTTCCCCATAATCCAATGTATTTCCACAACTGCCATTCCTTTCTCACTAGCAGTTTTAAAAAATTAAAAGTTAATAAATCATTGTGAAGTTCATTTCTGAGTGTCTTCATTGTCCTTTTCTAATTATTAAGCATATCTTTTACAGTATGATTGAATTTTTATATAACTGCTTGTCCTGTAAGATTGTACAATATACCTACAATATGCTTTGTATTGTAATTTGCAAAAATGTTTAATTTTACTAGAGTTGTATACTGGAACATTGTCAGTCTTAATTTGTACAAGTATACCATGATGGCCATAACTTCTAATAAAGTATAAATATAGAGTTAGCCTTTTCAGAACTCAAAGCAGTTACTCATTGACATCCTGAATAAATATCGATGTTATGTACATATTTTAGTGTTCCAAACTCCACAAAATGAAACACATCCACTTGCCAAAATTCATTGTTTGGGTTAACTTTTGGTTTATTATTTGCAGGCAGTGGAGTTTGGTTATACAAAGAACTAGTAGGTCCTTTTTTTTGGTTTGTTGTCAAATGACAGAAAAATCATTGTTCAAACCTTTGCTATTAACTGGATATTTCTTATGAAATTCTGACATCTAGCATATTTCCTACCAATAGATGATAAAATTCGTCATTACCTTCTGGTAGACAGCCTGGTAGGCCAATAGGAAACCTGATATGTGTTATATATAAGTGGTGCTATCTATTTCTTATTATTATTCACAATTGCATAAATAGCAATGCTAATTATAAATCATATGGAATAAGTTCAGTGATTTCAATATGTAAACAACACTTTCTGCATGTTGAAAGTCAGTAATTATATTAAGACGTTCTGGAAAAGCTAGTAGTATCATGTGAATAGCATATAATTCAGACTTTTGAACAGAATCATAAGGACTTTGAGACACTTTAATAAGTTTCCTGATTTAGAACCTACCTTTTGTGGTTTATTTTTCAGTATAAGACAAAGGGGATCCAGAAATTTGTGGTCCTTATACAATGAAAGTAGGAATCCAATTAGTTCTTTTATAATTTGAAGCTCCTTGCTTTGGGATATTTGTTAGTAAACTCTTCCAAGAATTTACTGCAATCTGTTCTCCAGTGATTATTTTTTCCATATAATGAGACAATTTCAGCATTAGTAAAAGGTACCACAAGTTCTCTCAACTTTCCTTTCAGAATCAATTAAGAAACCTTTTCTACATAGGTTTTTATCTTTTTAATCTTTTGTGTAGAAGAATAGTTACTTTCAG
The DNA here is from genome assembly GCF_000317375.1 of Microtus ochrogaster. NCBI lineage: Eukaryota > Metazoa > Chordata > Mammalia > Rodentia > Cricetidae > Microtus > Microtus ochrogaster. The sequence goes on from NC_022027.1 coordinate 18,002,315, forward strand.
ATATTATCTTCTCTCTGCATAAGAATTTTTGTAGGAAAATTCATAGAAGATAGTATGACCAGGATAGAGTGAAACTAAGAATTCATGTGATCCATTTGTGTATCCTGCAGTTTCTCTTTTATAACAGTTGATTTTCTATCAGCCTCAACTGATAACTTTCTTGGACTATTTCAGTCTTATTACCTTGTAAGGTTTGAAATAAATTACTTAGTTCTTGAGTTTTTAATATGACTTTGGCTTGTAGCTAGTTAATATTTTTCAGAAATTATTGAAAATCATTAAGAGGTCATAATTTATCTCTCTTGATCTAAACTTTCTGTGGTTAAATTTTTTTTGTAAATCTACTTTATATATGAGGTAGCAAATAGCATCTTCTTTTGCTATTTTATCAGGAGTAATTTGAAATTCCCCAAAAGGCAATTTTTTTTTCTTTTTTTTATTTATTTTTTTAATTTATTTATTTATTAAGGATTTCTGTCTCCTCCCCGCCACCGCCTCCCATTTCCCTCCCCCTCCCCCGATTAAGTCCCTCTCCCTCATCAGCTTGAAGAGCAATCAGGGTTCCCTGACCTGTGGGACCCTGGTTCCACAGGACCGCCCACCTCCATCCAGGTTTAGTAAGTTGAGCATCCAAACTGCCTAGGCTCCCCCAAAGCCAGTATGTGCAGTAGGATCAAAAACCCATTGCCACTGTTCTTGAGTTCTCAGTAGTCCTCATTGTCTGCTATGTAAGTCCGGTTTTATCCCAGGCTTTTTCAGACCCAGGCTAGCTAGTCTTGGTGAATTCCCGAAAAATTTTCTTCTTTAGATAATTTTTCAAAGTATCTGCATCTGAATCAGCTAGTAAAATATTATCCATATAATGGTAAATTATAGACTGAGGAAACTATTTACAAATTATTTCCAATTGCTGTTATACAAAATATTGACAGAGGTAGGGGTGCCTTATGAAAAAACTTTCCACTGATACCTTTTAAGGGGCTAGAAATTACTATAAGTAGGTAGGCAAATTTTCTCTATCCTGTTCTTTAAAGGTATAGTAAAAAACAGATTTTTAAATCAATCACTATAGCAGACCATTCTTTTTTAATGAAGAAGGCAATGGAATTCCATGCTCTAGAGAGCCCATTGTCTGAATCATCTTATTTATTGCTTGTAAATCTTTCACATTCCCCAGTTTTCAGATTTTTTTTAATGACAAATGTAGGAGAATTAAAGTACTGGTAGATTCTTTATTATGTTGAGCATCTAGCTTTTCCTGAACCAGTTGTTCTTGTTCCTGTAACTTTTCTGATGTCAAAGGCTATTGTTTTACACGGACAGGTTTACCAGTTATCCATTTAAAGGAAGGTCTTTTGATACCTTGAAAGACTAACATCTGTTATGCCTTGCATATGTACAACCTGGATGGTCTCTGGGTGTTCTTGATAATACCTTTTAATATTCTCTCAAAAATCAAACTTTATTGTATGGCTTGCTTCTGAGATTGGGAAAATGTTAATCTGAGATCTCTATACGTACAATAAAAAAGGTCCCCATAAATTCATTCCTATGTTAACTACATATTGTTTTAATTGTCCTATCTGTCCTTTTTGTAAAAGACCCACCTTGCACTTTATTTTACCTGAGGCATAGTTCAAACCCATGGAAGTAAAACATTTACCTCCAAAAGATGCCAATCTAGTTACCAAAATTTTGGTGGAATTATTGTTATTTTTATTTCTGTGTCTACCAAAACCTCTTTTTAAATGTGATTTATGAGTATGTTTAGCATTTGTTTCTAATCATTTATAGGAATTTAGCAAAATACTTGTTTTCTGGTCTCTTTTGAACATTTTGTTATATCTATCAAAGTTGCTCTATCTTTGATCATATCCAAAGCAGTTTGGTTTTTAACCAGAGGTATTAAGTTTTTAATTGCTCTGTGGATAAATTTCTCTGATGCAAACAGGGAATGGTTGAAACACTTTGATATTGGGGCCTATGGGAGACACATCAGGGAGTTTCCCAATAGCATAGGGTTATCTTGCCAGTCTCTTGTTGACCTGAATTAATTAGCCCAATACCAGCCTTTGCCACTCCTTCTTCATACTCCAGAAGACTGGGGCTTCTGTTTTGATGATCTACAGAAAAAAATATTTTTTGTAAGAACATCTTGCCTACAATCTCTTTTTATTTCTCTCTTTTTAATTGGTTTTTATTGAGCTCTACATTTTTCTCTGCTCTCCTCCCTGCCTCTCCCCTCCCCTTTAGCCCTCTCCCAAGGTCACCATGCTCTCAATTTACTCAGGAGATCTTTTCTTTTTTCAAATGACTTTTTTTCCCCACAATTAAAGTGTGATGTATATATATATTTTTTTTTCTTTTCAAAGGAGCATCATAAGCATGAGATCCAACATCAAAGGTATTTCTAACCCATTCATCTATGAATGCTGATCTTGCCTTTAAACATCTAAATACCATTTGGCACTCTGAATTAGCAGTTTCAAAATTGAAAGATTCAATTAGTGTTGGTCTATAATTTGTATCTAACATTCTGTTTGCCTCTGAAGTCAATCTGTAAAAATTCAGTGAAGGCATCTTTTGGGTGTTTTATAATTTAGCAAATAACTCAATCCTCTTGCCTGATTCTCCAATCTTGTCCCACATGATATAGACCCAAAATGTAACCACCAAATCTAAACTTTCTTTGCAAATCAGCATAATGATCTTCACCAAGAACTCAGTCATTGAAAATTTCAATACCTTTAGCCTTACCTAATTGTTCTATGATGCTAGTTTCCTGTTTCCACCATATTTTCCATTGTAACTGAGGGCCAGTTTCCAATTTTGCTACAGCTAATTCTTACTAATCTTATGGAATAAGTCTATTCTGAGTTGCCCATTAATTTAACATCTAAATCACATAGGGTGAATGCATACAATATGAAAAGACCATAAATCTTTTCAAATCTAACATTTCTACAGGATCCTATTAGACTTATTCATAGTCTTGGGGATGCCTATCATCTGGTGGTCATTCTTGTATGGTAACAATAAGTTAAATTTTGTTTTCTAATAACCTTGGACAACTTTTCTTCAATTTCATAATGCAATGAAGTAGTAGGTACTTCTCTAAATTCCTCTGTTTGTGTATGACTATTTTTTTTATTTTCATTATTAGGTTTTTCTAAGAATTGTATCTTATCAATAAAATATTTGTTATTTTAATTTATAAATCTTTCTAAGCCTTGTATCTTATAAGTAGTCTTTTTAAAACTTGCATTTTATCAATCATAAGTCTCTCCAAGGTTTGTATCTTATCAGTCAAATTTTCATATTTGGCATAGTTATCAAACCAGTCTTTTTTGGATAAAATATGAAGTGCCCAATAATAATTATGATTTACATTATGTCAGTCCCAACAAGGTAGGTTACCCCTTCATTCAATTTTTGATTTTAAAGCATCCACTGTGAACCACACAGAGACCTAACTGCCTGTATCATAATAATTTTACCCATTCCTCATTCTTAACCTGGAAAAAACTTCTCCCTCCCTCCTTCCCTCCCTCCTTCCCTCCCTCCTTCTCTCCTTCCCTCCCTCCTTCCCTCCCTCCTTCTCTCCTTCCCTCCCTCCCTCCTTTCTTCCCTCCCTCCTTCCCTTCCTCCCTCCCTCCCTCCTTCCTTCCCTCCCTTCCTCCTCCCTCCCTCCCTTCCTTCCCCCTCCCTCGTTTGCCCCCTCCCTTCCCCTCATAGAAACCCACCAGATCCCCTGATGAAGGCGGGGTAGATGGAACTCTACATGGTAATCTGCTGTAGTGATGGTGTTTGATTATGCTGTTGGACCCAAGTCATGACCCCAGAGAGACCAACAGGATCCAGTCAAGTTCAGAATGCAAAAGCAAGGTTTTTTCAGTGTGCTATTCAGCCAGACTGGGGGTCTCGTCCACTCGCTAAAGCACAGCAGGGAGGAGAACCTTCTTATCGTTTGGGATTGACATTATATAGGCAAAACCCACAAGTTAGGTTCATTTGGAGTCAAGGGAGATGGTCTTGCATACAAGGTCCTACTCCATTGTCATTCTCAGAGGCTCAACACAAATCTCTCTGAGCACTCTTGTTTTGTTTTCATATGGAGGAAATATTGTTGTGGCCCTATATTCCTTGGCCCATTACAAAAATATTTAACAGAGTCAGAAAAATCTTCAAAATATGACAGTATAGAGTATACAATTTCCTGTGAGAAATTTACTTACTTAATCTGGGCTTTTAGTAAGTGGTTCACACTCATGTATAGTCAAATATTTTGTGTCCTTAAGGAGGTACAAAATCTGTGCCAGGAATGTAAACCAAGCAATATTTTCTATATTAATGAATTGCAATTCACACACTTCCTACTACCCTAAAACCAAATTTGATTAAATTATCCAGAGTGTATTTGTTTTATTTTTTGTGAGAGTTGATTTGTAATCCTGTGAAGGTTTCCAATATCTTTAGAGACCAATTATGAACACTTGCAGACCAGTTTCTTTGAGTAGTTCTAATTAAGACAAGAACATCTGGGCAGAATTCAGAGGATTCTTTGGCAATGATATATTTATGTCCACTTACTCAGAACCAAAATACTTCTGGAAATATTTTAAATACAATTTAAGTTTAAAAAACTCTGGAAAATCCAAGGAATGATTCACTTCTACTTGATCATGCTTTTAGTAGAAAGAAAAATAAACCTTTCCAAGACAACAAATTAATGTTCATGATCTTCATTTAGAAATAACCTCCAAATATATAAAAGGAGAATTTAGAAGTTACTCATACCTCCATAGTAAATAATAGGTCCAAATACTTGTCGGTTAATAATTTAAGAAAGTATGAAACTCAGCTTGCAATATTTCATGGTGAGACTTGTTATTATCTGATAGCACATTGATATGTTTTTTGTTATTTTAATATTACCACATATAGGATATTTCTATGGTTGATGTGGTACAAAAATATGGTGCTAACCTTGTGATCTGTCTATTGAGAAATTAATGAACACTGAAGTACTAAATAAATTCAATGATTCCAAAATAAATTAGATAAAATGATTTTAGTAGTCACTCATCCAACCTGTTGAGACTTATAAGAAACAAATAAAAAACCCAAAAAACAAAATTAAAAACCAAAAAGCAGCATACTATTTAAATTGCTAAAACTTAGAATATTTGGAAACAATTCCGGTGTTTAAATACTATTTTAAAATAATTATCAAGAGAAACCTCCCATCAAATAATATTTCAGCGATTGTACATAGGTTAAAAAAAAACACTCTTATACCCTTTGTTGTGGTGTCTTAGTTTCTTTCAAGTTACTATTCTAACTATTCAGGCAAAACTCACAAGAACAAAAACAAGACATTTTAAGGACACAAGTTTGTGATCACCGCTCACAATTATATTTCATTATCATTAAAAAGTTACAGCCACAGGAGCTTGAAGTGGCTTTTCATGTTGCATAGTCATGAAATAAGAGCAATGAATTCAGGCTAATACTCAGCTTCACTTCTTCACTTAGAAAGTCCTGAATGCCAGACAGTAAATGATGCCATCTACAGTAGGGTGGATCATTTCATATCAATGAAAGCTAATACCCAAAGGCATGGTCAGACCTTATCTTTTACAGGATTGTAAATTCTGTCTGCTTGATAATTCTAGCCATCACAGATGGGTAATGGTGTATGACAGATGAAAATCTTTAACTTAGATTTTGTTTTGTTGTATGTTTTTATTATAAAACATCATATGTAATTGTTGTGGAATATTACTTTAAGATGTGTTACTTTTTAAGCTGTGATTAATGATGCAAAGATGTGTTGCATTCTTTTATGTTGCTTTTGTTTAACTCTGTGAAGCTGTGCTACTTTGGGTTTTTTAAAACACCTGATTGATGTAATAAAGATATGACTGGCCAATATCAGGGCAGGAGAAATGATAGGTGGAGCTGGAAGTCATAGAGAAAAAAATAGTAGAGAACTGGGAGGAAAAGATCAAGAAGCAAAAAAAAAAAAACAACAACAACAAAAAAAAAACAAAAAACCACCCACTCTCACAGTCATACACGAAACACGAAGGAAAGAAAAGATATACAGGAATAGAGAAATGTAAAAGCCCAGAGGCAAAAGGTGAATGGCTAATTTCTAAAAAGTTGGCTAGAAATAAGCCAGGCTATATCTGGGCATTCATAACTAATAATAAGCCGTTGTGTGTATTTATTTGGTAACTGCGTCTCCCCCAAAATGTAAAAGAGAAAAAAAACTACATATAATGAATCATTTTATATATATATATATATATATATATATATATATATATGCACAAATACATATATCCTATGTACATGTACACAAACATATACTATTTGATTCATAATCAGTAATACATAATTAATTAATTATTCCAGGAATAATTTTAAGAGTTGC
>NC_022027.1:18009561-18027560 GCF_000317375.1 Microtus ochrogaster
AAAAAAAAGAGTTGCAAAACAAACATAATAAGTATTTTAAAGAAATATGAGAACAGAATTTATAATTAAAAATCATAAAATGTTAAAAATGGTCATTTTAATATTGTCAAAAGTAAGGACAGGGAAGATATTTTACTTGCTAAAAGTATTTTCCATAACCCTGGTGACCTGAATTTGATCTCTATAAGCCACATGGTTGCTTCAAGTTGTGCTGTGATCTTCACACTTTTGTCATAATAAGCTCACACATATATACACACACTCTCTCTCACACACATACATGAATACACACATACAATGAATAATAAAACAGTTAAATAAATAAATGCCATACAATTTAAAATGATATAACAATTTGTGAAAATAAAGAAACTTTGGTAAGTATACTTATACCTTGAATAACATAGATGTGTAAATCCATAGAGATTTGCCTATTTCAGTCAAGATGGAAGTTTTATGTATAAAATAATCTTTCTGTATAAGTCTGTATGAATCTTATAAAGCATCACTTTGTTTTGCATAGTAGTGCTTATACATGTGAACGACAGAAGACAAGAAGAGGGGAAGAAAAGACCAGGAAAATATCCTCTCTGTCCACAGACTTTCACTTTCCTCTTTTTTTCCTGGTGAACATAAAATATTGTGTTGCTTGCTTCTGTTCCTGGTTAGTAATTAAAAAATCTGAACTAACACTCAGAAACTCAAAGGAGTGGAAATGAATAACTACACTTTAGATTATGCAGAAGATTTGAGGATATAATTTATTTATAAGCTAATGAATTAATTCACGAGAACCTGGATGTGGTTAGAGGATTTAAGCCTGTTAACCATGTAATCTTTGCTTTGAAAACATATACTTTAAGGGTTTTAACCAACTGGCAATTGAAATCATTAAAGAAAACTTGGGCTGTTTTCCCTTTTTTTACTCAGAATTACCCTGAAGCAAAGAATGGATATTACATTTTACCTGTCAAAATTAATATGCTTTTTAATAGCAAATATGATATGTGAGAAATATACATTTTCTTCAAATAACTTTGCTGTTGGGTTTTTAAGAAATCATTTTCGTTATTAAGCAATCAGTAATATGAACCTAAACATATGCCTAAAGGAAAAAAAACTGAAAATTATCAGTCAAAGAAAGATTCAAAATATTGTTTTATGTTATTATATTAATAACAGAAATTGAATTTGTAGGCATAAGCCAACATTGTAGAAAATAATCATTCATATAACTCTGATGTTACTAGAATTCTTTGAATAACTTATAGAATGATTTGATGTTGTTAAAAATACAAACTATGATGAAAAATTTTAATAATCTCCAAATACTTTCCCCTTAAAATTGTTGTCTTTCATAACCCATTTAGTTAAAAAGAGAAGATTTAATGAGGAGGTACACATCTTAAATGACTTATTATGTCTTCTTTCTTGTGCTTGAGTTTGGATCCTAGGTTTTCACACCATTCCCTAGGTTAGAAGGTTGGTATGGATGGTGGCACTATTGAAAGGAAGTGTTATTTTTCAGAAGAAGGTACAGAGGGAAAGCTATAGGTTACTGTAGTTACACTATTGAAGGGAATCATAAGTCTCTGCCCCTTACCTTTTATTTTTTTGTTTCTTGACAATGGGGTGAAAAATAGAGTCTCATTATACATTGAAAATCTTGTCATTGAGGAACCCCTACATAATGTCTAACAGAAACTTTAATAGTCATGAATCAATATAAAGCATTTTCTTCATTATTAGATCTTAGGTGATTATTTTAAGAAGAGATAACAAGAAAATCATAGATTATTTAATGACTGAATAGTTCTTGAATTATCAGGCTTTTTTAGGTGATTATATTAAGAAGAGATAACAAGAAAATCAAAGATTAGCTAATGATTGGATAGTGTTTGAATTCCCATGCTGATATTCACAATAATCGTCACTTGCTAAAACTGTGTATAAATAAGCAATGGACACAGAACCCTTGAGCTTTTAAAGAGTCTTTATTATTGAAACCCAGCACGAAGAAGAGGGCTCTGACATTATTAAATATAAGAATATATGAATTGAAACAATCAATGGGGTATTATATTTCAAATGTTCTTGTCTCTTATATTTCAAAGACCCTCCATTAATTTTAGTCAAGATAAACTTTTTTTGTTTATTTCTAATTCTGCAGTTATTAACTGTCCTTTTTAGTTGATTACTTTCCTATAGGTGTTATGAGAAATATTTATTGACACATGTGACATAGAAATTCAATCAGTGAGATCAATACTTAAAGGAAGAATATCGGTTTTCTATGTGCCCCACATGCAAACTGCTACATTAGTATTTACTAACTGACTGAATAAATATATTTAACAACACAGTAGTCAGACAGTGTGAATCTGCTACAAGACTCCTAGTCCTATGCTCATAATAGGAATTGATATAGAAAATAAAGGAGACATACTTTTTTTAAGTGGAGAATATTTGGTAAACATTGCCTGTGGTCATTTTATCTCAGGTTGTTTGAGACTCATAAAGGCAAAACTGGGACTTCAATTGCCTGGGGGAGCTATGAGATACTGAGCATTAGATACAACAGTAGTAGAAAGGAGGAGTGGTGAAATTTGTTTTAAGAGGTTTATCCTTGAAGCTGATTATGAAATGAAGTTTTAAATGTCCAAATAAAATCACCAAATATGCACAATAGTACTGATAGTAAGATATATATTTGTTAAGCATTAATAACTACTGCCCAATAAAATACATAGAACAAAATTTTATTTTGCTCCTGTTAAAATGAATAGTAGAATATGATAATTTTCAAAATCATGAGTGTTTCTTCATAATATAGATAGCCTCTTAGGACAGTGTTAATACTCATAGGGATTTTAAAGATCATAGATTATAGAGATGATTCAATCCTGCCCATAGCATATGAGTAATAGAGTTAGCAAACAGTTCTCAACTTTCAGGATAGTACATGAAGATGACTCCGGGGTTTTACAGCAAGGAAAACTAGACAGCTTTCCTATAACATACAGAGGGTAAAGAGAGGTATGTTAGTACAAAATGCTAATGCTAAAGGACAAATGGTTGTTTGGCACACCACCAAGTGTGTGCAATATATTCTGTCTCTCTCTTTTCAGCAGGGCAGGGCACTGAGCATAGTAAATATTCATCATACACACAACAGGGACTGCCCAGGCAAACATCACTCCTTCCATTTTCCATGATTCTTTGAAGAATAAAAATCTACCCTTCCTCTCTCATTAGAATTTAAAATTCTACATATACTCAATAATTAAATTATTCTAAAGACAGAGATGTTTTTATTTCTATTAGTTTGCTAAATACTTCTGCATTACTCATTAAAGTACACAAAATTATTATACTATGTTTTATAAACCAGGAAGGGAATATTTGTTGGTATTCCTCCATTTCTAATAATACATTTCTAACTTCTGAGCATTGTTTTATTAGTTACTAAATAGTAGCATATTACAAACTATTGATGTTTTAATTATATATCATCTTACATATCATTTTGGAAAAGCCTTATCAATCTTTTCTCAGATAATTCATATGTAAAACACACATACATTTGACTAGATAATCTTTCTTAGAAAAACAACTAGTTGTCTTCTTCTGATCATTTTCTTCCTTAATATTCTTGTTCCATTTTTTGATTTTAATATTGGTTAAATTGATATGTAGCCATGTTGTTAAATATAAAACAAATATACTTATATAGGAACTAGGGGTATTTTGTTTGCTTCTTATTAGGCTATTGAAAGAACAAAATTTAGTAGCTCATTAAATATAAGCATCTTTATAAAAGATCTCTCAGTCAAGGTATTTTTCACTGTATCTTAGAATCCATGCTGACAGGAAAAATACTATTTAACAAAGGACTTGAAATAAGAATTCTGGGGAACACCAATTCTACTGCCAAAATCAGCTTAAGTAGTAAGAAGCAGTATGCTGGGTGTCTTTCAATAAGGAATTAATGAATAAGCATAGCAACAGTATTTTTTTTTTTTGTGATTTAAAAAACACAGTCAAGGACTCTTGTATATAGAGCCTTGTTATTTATCTCTACAGGCACATATAATACATCAGACTATTGTTCTCGGTTGATACTTGAAAGGCCTACAGCCTGCTTTGAGAGCCTCCACTAACAAATGACATTAAGCAATGAGGAATTGGAATAGATCATTGGTAAATCTGACTTTGTAGAATCATGGTTAAATCTGTGTCAAGCATCAAAGAAATAATGTGTGATAATCAAACAGATATTGACTACCTGTCTTTCCATACTAATTAAGATATTTATACAGACTTTCTAATAAAATACAGATTTTAATTTCAATTCAAATAATCATTGTAGAATATTAATCTATTCTAACAGTAATTTAAGATTTCTTCATTTTACTGTTCTACCAAAACTGATTTCATTTCTATTTTTTCAAAATTTCTTGAAGGTCTTTTATTTGGTGCCTTTTATATTTAATCACATGAAATATAATAGTAAACTTGGCTCTAACTAGTGCACTTACAAAAAAGTCCTTGTTATGTAACATATCCTCAGTAGCTTTCAGGCATGCAGACTGGATAGGGTGGAGTTGCTCCCTCATTTTCTACAACTTTGGAGATTGAATATCTTCACAAGTTATCTGATTACTTCTTCACACCTTTGACCATTTTCAGTTAAAGAAATGATCCTTTTTTTGTATCTTGAGTGTTGTTCTCATATATCAGATAAAGTTAAATTTTAATTACAGCTTCTATACTGCATATGGCCTAGTCAGGGTCAACTTCACGTTTTAAAAATATTGCACATAAAGTGACAGAATTGCATTCTGTAGACAGGTACCTTCTGAGAAGAAGATGTTGATTTTTTTAAATTAAAAATAATTTAACATTTAAAGTCAAAAGTATTTTGCAATGCAGAAACGATGAATGGAAGAAATACAATAGGAGTAGGGAAGCAAAAGTCCCCTCACATGAAAAGGAAACTAACGAACAAAGAATTTATTTCAATTTGAATTCATTATTAATGCAAAATACCTCAGAGAATTAACTCCTCTGTGGAGTTAGCTCTTCAGCACAAGAAAACATCCTTTGACTGATTTTGACTGAGATGCCCTCAGCTTCCTAGGATGAGTTCTCTTTGAAGTATCTTAAACCACCATTTCACCTTTCAGGAGGCCAGGCATGAAACATTGATCGGATAACAATACCAGTGGGCAAAAATTTCCAGGCTCTCACATGGTCCCATTGCATCCCTTCTCAGTCAACTTTTATAATATGAATAAGGTCAAATCCTGTTAACAGAGAAAAGAGTCCCATTGCTCAGGATGGCCTTGACACCTCAGGTATCTTTGGTTTTCATCTTTGAATGTGAGAGTCATCAGGATGGATTAAAAACTAAAAACTACACCTGGATGATTCTAAGGAGAAGTTAAATCTCAAATGGTCCGAAGTCCAGCTCTGGGAGGTTCAGGCAGCAGGTGCAGCATAGAGGGCCATAGGTTCTTTGTTTAGCAGTAAGCTCAGAATGTTTAAACTTTCTTGCCCAAGGCAACTGAACCTGTGCAACAGAGAGCCTGAAGCACAGAGAAAGTTTCTAGCTCTAAAATATAGGGGTTTTTCTTTCAGCAGAGTGACTTTAGATGAAGTTGGAGAAAATCTGGTAGAACCAAATAAGGAATGTTATTTTATGTCAGTACTTTTTATGTTTGTAAAATACAAAATTGGCCTCTTCACAGAGGATAGAGTTATACTTACTCATCATGTCTTTTGCTTACTGTGCCCTAAATAGGAATCCTCTCAATGTTGCTGCATTCCTAATATTTTTATTAAGTGCTTGTAGAAATTTTTCTTATCTATAAGACCCTATGTGTCTGATTTAACTGAAAAAGATAGATCAGAAAAAAGATAGCAACAGCTTGATTTTTCTGTATATCTTTCATCATCATCTTGTAGATTCTGTATTAATTTTATTTTGAATATATCATGATTCAGTTGTCCATTGCATTGATGAAGATATTCATGACTGTGCCTCAGTAGTGAGAACATTGCAAGACACAGAGTAAATATTTAATTATCATTTACAAATAGAGTGACCATAATAATGTAGACTCAGGTAATAACCACATACACACACACACATACACATATTACACACCCATAAATATATGAATATCTACAATATAAAGAAGACTGTGACAAATTAGAAAAGCAATACAAACAGGGAAATTTTACTTGATGTGATTGCTATAAGTTATAGTCTAGCACCCATTATTTAAAACAAATTTTATGGAATTTATTAAGCAATGATAGTATCCAGCAAAATATGAGAAATCATACATGTAATTATGTACAAAGTGAAAACTAAAGACAGCTGTTTGTGTAGGGATCAAGTAGGGAAAGGAGAGAGAAACCATAATTAGAATAAGTTATAGAGGCATTTGAATATGAAAAATGCCATAGAGAAGCCTTTACTTTGAATGCTAACATAACTAGATAGATGATGATGATGAAGATAGATAGATAGATAGATAGATAGATAGATAGATAGATAGATAGACAGATAGATGATAGGTAGATAGATAGATAGATAGATAGATAGATAGATAGATAGATAGATGATAGATAGATAGATAGATAGATAGATAGATGACAGGCAGACAGACAGACAGATAGATACACACACATATTCATTGTAATGCAGGAAGGATAAAAGCAAGCAGACAGTATCTGTATTTGTTTGATAAACACAACATAGTATAAAACTGCCAATGTCTATCTCACATAATACTATTTTTGTTTCTTGTATTAGTCAGGGTTCTCTAGAGTAAGAGAACTTATAGAATGAATCTCTTTAAGTATATATACAAATATGTACACATATATAAAGGGTATTTATAAGAATCACTTACAGGATATGTTAAACTAATCCAAAAATGGTTTATTATAAAGTGAAAGTCAAAGGATCCAGAATTTGCTCAATCAACAAGGCTAGATGCCTCACCTGGTCTTCAGTAGACACTGGAATTCCAAAGAAGTGGACTCTAGTGCCAGTGAAGGAATGGGCTTTCTAGTAAGACAAAAACCATCAGGTAAAAACAAAAGCTTCCTTCCTCCATATCTTTAAATTGGTTTCAAGCAGAAGGTATGGCTGATATTAAAGGTGTGTCTTCCTGCCTCATGATCCAAATTAATGATTTGTATCCCCTGTCTCAGAAGCTGGACTAGAAGTCAATTCACATCCTTCAAACCAAGTAAAAGAAAAAAATCTTTCCAAGTTGTACTGTCAATTTCTGGATGGTAGTTCATTTTACATATAATCGAGTTGACAACCACAAAGAGCCAACATTGTACTGAAGATACACATAGGAATATTAATTAAGACAGGGATATCAAATACATACAATTTGAGTAATTGAAATTTTCTACTCTTTTAGTTATTTTGAATTTTAAAACAGCATGTATTGATCAGATCAATAATGAATATTCAATATTCTATTTTCATATATTTTTCTGAAAGCAAAAATACAATAAAATGGATAATGGAAATTGGTTATTTTATAGCTTTTTACACATTTATTCACTTACATTATTCAGAGAATAGTTGGAAGTAAGCTGGAATTGGTTTCAAGTGCCTTTTTATATTAACATGAAATTTCTGGTGGTAATGTTGGAATGAACTTCACTTGAGAAGAAAATTTCTGGACAGAACTAGTCCTCTGCATTTTACTATAGAGAGCAAAATTATCTTTCCCCTGGAACATTTGCAAGAGGCAGATCTTGGAAAGTAAAGTGTCTCTGCAGGCTATTGAAAGGAAGCACACTGATCTCATGCTCAGAGCTGCACAGCTGGTGCTATGGGAGAAGACAGTCAGATCCTTTCTAATGGAAAAATGAACTCAGATCAGGCTTGCCTTTTTCCTTTACAAAATGTAATTATGTAAACTACAAAGCTCCATTAGAGACAATGTTTATAATTAGTACCATTTTCCTCTTAATTTTAAATAAAGCATGTTGGTTGTGAATGTCATGCCAACACATTTCCTACAGATGCCATAAACAATGAACAATCAGATATCCATTTGGGGTGCTTTTGTGGTTATTATTTCAAATTGTGAAAACTCATAATAAAAATCAATGTAATGAACAAACACCATTATATGTTGATAAACATCACACTCTTTCAATTTCAGACAAAGCCAATGAATATTAATCAGAGTGTGGACTGTAAACTGATGACATAAAATGGAATTTCCAATATCTATTAGGTTCTCCTCACATTTTAATTCTAAAAGGAGCCGCACACAAATGATTTATTGCATTCATAGCTCAAAGTTTTCAGAATAATATTACCATATTTATAAATTGCAAATGACCTTCAGTGTCAATATATAATGAATTGGCTTGATGTTAAGTGTTGACCTCAGGTAACAACTTAATATTTCAGAATTAAAATCAAAAGTTCCACATTCCCTTCTCTTTCGAGGTGTAGAATTTATGATTAGGAATTAGAAGTTGCAAGTTAAGAAATGATTATATATCTGCATTTGCAGGTACATATAGGTCTCTAATTACAGTTACATTTTGATATCAAATTATAGGAATAATAGTTTGCTTTTAGAAACGCTGTCTATTAAGAGGGTGGCAACACTGTTGATTGAGTACATTATTCATTATGAAATTACAAATATATATGTCTTTGGTCTTATTTTTTAGTTTTTCTCACATATATAATAAGAACTTACTACTCTGAAAAATGAGTTTTCTATACTATTCCATCATCCTCATATTGAGCAAAAGATATTACCTTAAAAATTTCACTGTGGCTTTGTTTATACTAGAAGTCCAGTTGTTTATTAAAAAGTTAATTTTATATCACTGGTAATTCTGTTTACAAAATTACGAAAGGTAATTGTGTAATTCTAATAGATACATGGATTCAATGCTATGAAAATTTAAAGCTTTTTAAAAAATAATTATATAAACTGTTTCAAGAGGTCATACTTATTAATCATTCATCTAAAATATGATTATTTACTTATGATATGATAGTATACTTATGTGACCCAAAAAAATCTATCAGGGAACTCCTATAGCTGATAAACACCAGCTGATAAATTATAATATTGGGGGTGTGGGAGAATACTTCAAACCCCAAATAGAGTAAGTCTAAACAACTTTAAACTATAATTTAAGTGTTAAAACTGAAAATTTGTGCCGTTTTAGGTAGAGATTAGTGCACATTTTTCTGTTCCTCTCAAATAGAATCAGAATTTATGATTTAAACAAACCTCTAAGTCTTTCTCTCAATACAAAGCAACCACTAAACACAAAATACGTTTTGTGTTTTTTTTTGTGAGCAGTTTTCCTGGAGCATCCAATATGCCATGCACATGACTCAAAAGGTTATGGTTTGGGGTAAGTGTACACACCCAGAAAAATCACAATTCCAAATTTTACAACTTCCTCTTAAAACCATAGGACATTCAGGTAATTTTTGCTTTTCACCAGGATGTCACATATTCATTTAATCATCAGTCTTCCTTCGAATGACAAGAATTATCAGTGACCAACCTTGACAGAGAGGAACGAGAGATACTGCTTTTAAAATATTCCATTTATTTAATTTAATTAATTTATTAATGGCTGAGTAAGGTCATTACAACTGCTTGCATTCTCCAATTTTCAGCAACTAAGAATCTTCTAGGTTCAAAGATCTTAAGTTAAAAGGTGTACCATCCTCCTTATGTTGTGGATGAGCAGGAACATGATGATTGGAGGTAGGATACAACTGAGCAAGTGCAGAGATACAGAATTAATGAAATCACTGACCATGCAAAGGTTCTAATACTCAACAACGATTTGGAAAGAACTATAAAAGAGCTTGTCAGCAATCTGATTGATTTTGTTAAATAAAGAAGAGGGCATTCCATCTACTATCTACTAATGGGTGAGTACATTTCATGTTTGTCTTTCTAGGTCTACATTACCTCACTTGGGATGATTTCTAATTCCAACCATTTGCCTGAAAATTTCATGATGTCATTGATTTTTTCAGCTGAGTAATACTCCATTGTGTAAATGTAACACATTTTTTAATCAATTCTTCCATTGAGAGGCATCTAAGTTGTTTTCAGATCTTGTTATTATAATAATGAACTAATGGGAAGCTCATGGTTTCTATATCAACAAAGCTGGGGAGCCTGTATGGGACCAAACAAGGCTATCTGTATGTGAGAAAGTTTTTACCTTGTCTGTAAGGATCCTTGACAGTGGGACCAGGACCTATCCTTGGTGCATAAGTTGACATTTTGAAGCCTATTCCATATGGTGGGATAACATGTTCAGCCTTGATGCAGTGGGGAGGGGCTTGGTCCTGCCTCAACTTAATGTGCCGAATTTTGGTGATTCCCCATGAGAACCTTTACCCTTTCTGGAGAGTGGATGGGAATTGGTTGGGGGGAGTTAGGGAAGGAGTGGAAAGAGAGAAGGAAGAAAAAACTGTGGTTGATATGTAAAATGAATAAAAATAAATATATACAGATACCATAGAAAGAAGAAAGCATTATTGATTTTTCCACAAGGAAATTGTTGCCGATGCAGAAAAGAATGGATGTAAAAGCCACAGGTTTTCTCATTTTGAATTTAGTTTTTCTTAATAAGAAGGCAAAAGTGCAAATCAAGAAATACACACACCGTTTCCTAAATTTTTTAAACATTAACATAAAGGCTTAGTTATATGGTCCTCATGGTTTGGAATCTATGGTAGCAATGCATCAAGCTCAGATGATCTCCAGAATTCCACATATTTGGAAAGAGATGTATGATGCAGATGTTTTAGAAAAGTGGGTCATTGGAAAAGGCCTCTAAGAAACACGGCTCAAAAGATCATGTGAAAGAAATTTGTGTCGAAGCAGAACCAATTATTAAATGGTTGAAGAAAGCAGAGGAGGAAGGATCTTCCGAAGCTGAGGAAGAAGATGAAGAGGAAGGCATCAGTGTGCTATATTAGAAGTCTCTAATTGTATCAAAAGTGTGAAGTCTGACAACAGGTATGATGGCATTGGTATTCATGCCATTTAAAGGGATGGATGAAATTTAGTTTAAGAGTGTAATGCTGTAATTTTTTCTCTTTTATCAGCCAGATGTGCAACATGCATGTGCAAAAGCTAAACTGGCTTAACATCATGCTACACTTGGTACTAAAAAGCTATTACTGTCAGTGGTCTACAATTAAGCCCAAAGAGAAATCTAAGCAGTCCATTCAGATTAGTGAGCAGTTGTTGTTTGTTTATTATAGCATGTGTCTTTTGAAAAATTTACTGATGGACACATTTGGATCACATTTATTCACTTATAAAAAGTAAGATTTAATTTTGGTCATTCTTCCAACTTTGAGTGCTGAATAGCTTATTCTGAAATATTTGACTACTTTAGGACATAATTGTATTTTGAAAATTTTTAATTAAAATATAAATATATCACTTCCCCCTTCATGCCTGTTAAAGTCCTTATTTGATCTCATAATTTGGCTGTTCTACTATGCAGTTAGAATTGTTTCAGACAAGAAAAGTCAATAGATACCCACTGGAGCTTGCAAAGTTCATCAAATTATCTTCATTAAAACATATTCTGATTACTTCTACTTTCTAAATGGCCTGCAAAGATATCCTTCTATTCATTGGTTCTTAGTTATAAAATGCCTCTGTGAATGATCACACAACTGGATCTAACTCACTCTGGAACTGGAAACTCTGTTAGGTGACCAGATATGACCAAGTGAGATTCTCTCTCCCTCATTATTTAGTAATTTCATTTAAATTTCCTTTAAGTATGTATACAATTTAGAAAGTTTCCATTGTATTAGGTGTCCATATTACCTTTCATATGTGCCTTAATTTTCCTCGTCCTGTCCTGTATTTCCTCCTACAATCCTTGTCGCTCCCCTTTCCCACTTGAGTCTCCCATTTAAGTCCCTTACATTCATACCTATTTTACTTTCTTTTCCAAATGAGATCTGTCCATTCTAGTTAGTTCCAGTTTCTACCTACCATATATGCTTCACTGTATTGTAGCTTCATTATCACTGACTTAACATCTATGTTCTTTATATTGAAATTTAAAATAAAAAAATCGATGAATTGTGATTGTTAAGCATCAATTTCAAATGATTCAAATAAATACACATATTTTGTAACAATTAAAGCATGAAATGATTACAAAATCTTAAGGAAACACAGTTCATAGGATTCATACAATTTTTCTGTTTTACTAATTGAAAGAGAGAATACATCCCATTTTCATTGTGACTGAGACTTACAATAGCCTTATTTTTGTCATAAAAATAAAAATGGAAACCAGCACTACCCTTTTTTTCCAAACCAATACTCAGATCAGAGAAAAATTCTTTAAATTTGTTCAAACACAGAAATCAGAAACATATACTGTATGCAGAATGAATGTGTCACCTAACATGAACAAGGGATGCTTAGTTTGAATACAATTCAATATGAATTAAATTTGTTAAAAGGGGGAAACTTCATAAAATATCAATACTAATCTTTTTTCTTATCCTTTTCCTAATTTGAAAAAAACTAAATTAAAACTACAGGAGTTAGTGCAGTCACAACTGGGTTTTCAGCTTCTGAATCCAAGATGTACCTCGTATTCAAAGAGACATACAATAATTTTCTGCTGGAGAGTTAATTTATTAAAATACATCCAAAGTAATTTTTACTATCAATTTTATATCAATTTTCTATGTTTTCTATAAAGAACAATAAAAGCAAACTACAGCTAAATCAAAAATGTTTTGATTTTTAACCACTGTATAGAGTTAATTCGTTCCATATTTCTTTAGTATTAAAGAAGGAACAACACAAAATTAAGCAACAGAATTTAAAAAACTATAGAAGATGATGTCAGTAGCACATTAAGAACTCTAAATAAATAAATTAGGAACTGATTGTACTTCTACTGACTGTATATGCACAGAGTATCAGGTGGCATGGTTTTGGTCTTTTGACCTCATGTGTGTATTAAAAAGGAAATGCAAAATTATTCTTAGAAAAACCAAACTATGAAGATGACACATCAAAACAGAGTGTACTATATATTCTGGATACTAGAAAAACCTGAGATATGAATAGGACGGCTAAGATATATAAAAGCTGCCTGGACCTCCCTCCATCGTGCCCCAGCTTTGGGGGTCTGCTGAGGCCCATCACTTGCTTTATCTCTTTTTGACATGCTAATTTATTCTTCTTCATCCCACTGCTGTTGGAAGGAGAAGTGGCTGTTATCTCCATCCTTTACCTTTACCTTTTATTTTCTCAATAAAAGTTTACTTCCAATGGAGTATGAAAACTTTGTTAAGGTGGAAAAGATGACAGGTTTTTAAAAATCTGCTTTGGAACCAAATCTAAGTTGGTCATCTTGCCAGCTGTTCTGTTATTTTCTGAAGTATAAAGATGTCTGATTGACTTACTTTGTTCAGAGATTAGGAAAATCCCATGCTATATTACTTGAAATCTATATTAATGCTAGCATTAAGACTATTATTATGAGCTGTTTTTCCAAATCAAGACCAATTATTTTAATATAGTAGGAATAATGGAAAGGATGATCTGAGAATAACAGCGAAATTAAAACTCCACAAGAGTAAATTCATGCTTTACTATAAAATAGAGATTAAATTATGCTTGTAGTTCATTAACACCCTTATTTATTCTTATAAACAATAAAAGAGGCCAAAGGTTCAGAGCAATTTAGATAAACTTTTATTTATACAATATGGAATTTTATCCCATAAGATGATTCTACATTTACTAAGTCTAAGGAAGACATATATCTCTGCATTTACTCATTAAATAAATACATTGCCATTTACTTAAAGTCAATCAATTTTAGTGAGAGGGCATAAAAATTTCACAAAGAAGTACTGTAGAATAAACGTAACTAAATTTGAGATGACGTGAAGTTGCAATACATTGTTGCTAAACCTTCTTGGAGAACAGAAGGAAACAAATTAATTTCTTTGATGTTTTAACCATAGGAATGTTTGTAGACAATTTGGTGGTAAAAACACTTCAAGGATGAAAAGAATTTAAAGGTGATAATTTTTACTTTTAAGTCCTTAAAAAGTAGAGAAGTTCAATTTTTCAGTGGAAAAGGTCATTTTTAATAATTTCATGAAATATTCCATAAATGAGTAGAAAGTCCCTTGGAGTAGCCTTCTGTAAATATGCTAGTCAGACAAAGTTAACCAACTCTCTTCCCTTGAACTTAAATACTCCAGAAAAACTCAAGTTCAAGGGTAGAATTCAATGAAACCTGGCGAAACAAATTTTGAAATGACCTTCTATAACATTGTACTAATGAGATTCCCATAAAATATATTGTTTGAGGGTTTATGAAGTCAAACTATATTTAGTTATAATTCAACAAGATATCTATTATAATTCTTTCTCACGTATTTCTGAAATAGTCAAATGGAAAAACCTAAAATCTAAGACCAAATAATAATTACATTACTGAAAACCTAACTAAAGAAATGAAGAATTATTAAAATTGATTCAGTAGGTTGGCTAGAACTGAAGAAACAACTTGAAATTAAAATTAAATAAACAAAAATTGTCTAAACATAAACATAAAACAAAACAAAAAATTGCTGCTATTCCTGAGATCATCTTATCTAAAGTCTCATCCCCAGCTTTATAGGAGAGAACCCACAGAGGTTTCCTTTCCGATCTGACTCCATCCCCAGTGGAACACAGATTTTTCTCCGCAACCTTCCATCTTACAACTCATCCCTTCATCTGTAGGAGTCAGCTCTCACAAAGTCAGCCAGGGTTCCTGGATTGGGGGCACACTAAGGCTAAGGAAATGTTAGATGAAAGAAGCTGAGACAGAAAACACAGACGGGAATTGGGAGGTCTGTTTTGTCATGTCAAAACAGCTAAACATTGGTGTTTTTTTTTTTTATTTTAGCCATTCTGACAGGTTTAAGATGGTATCTTAAAGTTGTCCTGATTTGCATTTCCCTGATCGCTAAGGAAGATGAGCATGACCTTAAGTGTCTTTTGGCCATTTGAACTTCTTCTGTTGAGAATTCTCTGTTCAGTTCAATGCCCCATTTTATAATTGGGTTGATTAGCCTTTTACGGTCTAGTTTATTGAGTTCTTTATATATTTTGGAGAACAGACCTTTGTCAGTTGCGGGGTTGGTGAAGATCTTCTCCCAGTCAGTAGGTTGCCTTTTTGTCTTAGTGACAGTGTCCTTTGCTTTACAGAAGCTTCTCAGATTTAGTAGGTCCCATTTATTCAATGAAACAATTCCTAGCAAGATATAGAACATGTGTTTGTTAAAATTTGTAATACAAAATGGTGAAAATATTTCAGTATAATATTCTATTCTTTGTGACTTTGAATATACTTGGTGACAAGCGATATTTCTTCTATGAGAATTCAAAATTTTCACTTTCTGAAAATCCAGAGCAGAAATAGAAATCAAAGAATAAAATACCCTACCAACAATGACAAATCCATAAATTATCACCTGGAATTATAAGATTTTAAGAGCCAGCAAAAGCATTAGGGACAGACCCTGCTCTCATTGTTAAGAGTTTCATAAGTATACCAAGTTGTATAGCTATCACAAATGTGCAGGAGTACTAGGTCAGTCTTTTGCAGGATCCCTGATTTTTAGCTTAGAATCTACAAGTTCCTATGAACCAGGTTAGTTATTTCTATGGGTTTTGTTATGATGCCCTTGACTGCTCAGGCTCCTCCAATCTTCTGTCTTTTCAGCAAGATTCCCTATGTTTGGTCTAACATTTGTCTGTGGGTCTATTCATTCATTTCCACCAGTTTCTAGATAAAGGATCTCTGATGACAATTGGAGTAGTCACCAGTGTGATCACAGAAGATGGCCAGTCAGGCTAGTATCCACAAATGCTAGAAGTCTTAGTTGTGGGCATCCTTTTAGGTTTACGGGAATTGTCCTTGCACCAAGTATCTAATCAACTCCATATTAGAGACAAAGAAAGAAAGCAGTAGAAGGGAGGGATGGGGACTAGAGGAAATAAAAAAGGAGAGATCAGAACTAGGGGTGGAAGAATAGAATCACTAAAAAGTTGGTAAATTTATATTTTATATCCAATTGCATGAATAAATTTATTAAGTAGAAATGATATGGGTATAGACAGCAAAACACTTTAGAATGAATTGGAAGGCAATAGCTATTCTGTTTTTGAAAATTGATCCAAGAAACATAAAATGATATCACTGAGGATGAAATACGGAAAATATTGCAAAGAATGATAAAGGTAGTATGAATAGTTGTGTGACACTTATTTCAAAATACAACTCATACTCAAAAAAAAAGAATGATGCCAACTATTGAAACTGGCAAAATAAATAACGGAGAAAAAGCAAGAAACCATTTACTAAGGCAATCTAATTATCAATTTTACATTTATTATTTATTTAATGTATATTTGTGTTTTATCTGTATGTACATCTGTGAGCCATGTATGGACAGTACCTATGGAGACTGAAGAGGGCTTTGGATTCCCTAGAAGTGGAGTAAGTAATGGTTGTGAACCACTATGTAAGTGTTAGCTTGAATAGAGATTTTTGGAAAGAGCAGTCAGTATTCTTAAACATTCAGCCTTCTCTTCATCCGTGATTTATTGATTTTTAAATTTTTTCCAATATTCAAAACTCCCAGTGATTAATAATCTCTGTAGTGAAAACTTTGCTATCATGTACCTTATCTGTGCAATACACAATAATGAAATAAGTATATCCCAAATAATTTATGATTCTATAATTTCACCGTACCAAGACCAGGCAAGATTATTCTAGTCAAAAAGAAAGACACAGACCATGTACTCTAACCAAAAGGCATAATGATTAAAATGATATCAATGGATCTAATTCATAAAAATGATAATATCCCCCAAGTGCCCATTATTATATGAATGTAATATTGGTTTATAAAACTCAATGTAAAAAGATCTATTAAGCCAATTCTTAAATTGAAATGTACTTTAGTGTGAAGTTAAACTCCAAATACTCTACCGGAACAGAATTCCAGAGTCATGAAACTGAAAGCTTGGGAACAGCAAGAATATCCAAATCATATGGTTTATTAAACCAATTAAAACATGTGGCACATAACAAAGGGAAACATGAAAGATAAATTATTCCACCGGGATAGGCAGTAAATCTGAACTGTATTTTAGGATGATAAATATTTATATTTTAATCTCTCATTCCACTAGACAAATAGCTCCTTTGGAGAGATAGTTGCAAATGTTAGTATTATGGTTTGAAGTAACCCAAAGATAAAAGACACACTGAGCACATTTTTTTCTACTAGAAAGTTAAGAAAAATTGCACCTAGAAGAGACTGTATCTTACAAATTAACCTTTGATCCATGTCAGTTTGATTTATATTCATGAACTGAACACACACTGGGCCAGAAATATAGCACTACAAAGGCCATTTTATAACCTCATGCATAATGAGTGTCTTAGGTCAAAATGCCAAATTTACTAATTGATCTATTCATTCACCAAGAAACAGATCATGATCTCAGTAGGATTTGTTATAGTTATTGACAAGGCAATCATATATTACACATGGAAATGAAAAACTAGAAGTAGCCAATACTAAATTTAAAAAATTAACAGAAATTTATTCTAATTCTTTTAATGAGAGAATGTCCTAGAAATAACAAGCCAAAGTATGTTCAATTTGATTTCCAAACAAGTGTCACTAACTTAGAAGAAAAGAATATTTGTTCAATAAATTGTAATATATTAAACAGAATTTTAAAAAATAGAGAAAAAAATTGAACTTAATGTTTCATGTATAGCAAGAATAAAAGATCAATTTCTATAGAAATAAACTTAAAAATTTCATAGAAAGCTTCTAAAATTGATCATATTTTAGAAATTTAAATTATTAAATGTAATTATGA
>NC_022027.1:18027660-18034274 GCF_000317375.1 Microtus ochrogaster
AAATTTATTATTTTAAATATTTTCAAGAAAATGTAGTAGACTTATGAAGATGACATAATTCTTCAGTATTCATCACTGATACATATAAATAAATACATGTAAAGGAACTGTCAATCTCCATGAATAAAAGACAATACAATTTCAAAAAAATGTTTAAAAAGATCTAACAGAGAGTCCATGATGGAAAGTAAATATCTGAGAATTCAACTTTAGAAGGAACCTAACCATATCTGAGTACACTGAGAGATCATTTTTTCACAGTGCAATGATCAAGCACAAAACTTACAATCCCAAAGACTCCTGAGCAAGGAAAGAAACTAGCATTCTCATCTTCTCAAATGACTGAATCTTGTGTCCAGTTAACATAAAAATAGCCAGTACAATTTTCATCATATTTTTCATGTTCCATTTGATCTACCAAAAATCTTAATACTTATGATTTTATTTGATAATATATGAATTAACACTGGCCTTAATCTGAACAAAGAAAAACCTTATGACTTTTACAATTATTTCTTTGCCCAGCACCTCCAAAGGTGCCTGGGACACAAGAGCACCGCTCTCAGGTGGAACTCAGAAGCCTAAGTAGATTAAATGGCTTGTATGTGTACACATCACACAAGGAGAAGGTTACAAGAATCTCAGAATGTATTGCCTGACTCTGTGATTCATTAACAAATTGTCTACAACAGCTCTGTCACTGCTTTTATTTTCAAAATACTCAAATCAGTGGGAGCATTATATATTTAGCATAAGAAATAAAGTGAAGCATAAATAAATGAATGCATAGTTCATCAGTAAAGAGAATAAACCATGCCTGCTCTAATTAAGAGAACATGTAAATTATATCACAAAAAATTAAAAAAGAACAATTTTCAGAGCTAAATCTTTTCTTTTAAATCCTTGCTTTGCCCTCATTTCTAGTACTATATAATAGATATCTATTTGGTTATCAGGCTCAAAATGGATATGGGGATGGGGATTACCCAAATTCATTTAAGCTCAAAGATTCTGTCTTTGAAGGACGAACAATCTACTGTATAGAGGATGTAAAATGTGGCTTTGCAGAGCAAATGTGTCATCAGGCATACCTCAAGAATACTACGTTGCTTTTTTAGCTTTTAAGGTCAGGGATATGCGAGATATGTGCCTTGGGGAAGAAAACCAATTTCAAATCAAAAACAAAGGACACAATTAGTATTTGCTTTGTGTTTACACACTACTAAGTATTAATATAGTGGTCTTTTTCATGCCGAGCAAATGGTTTACAATAGACACGAGCACATCGAGCTGAAATTTTGGACCGTTATTTTTTTGTCTTATAAATGCTAGGTTTATAGACATATGGCACCATTCTTGGTTAGTATTTTTAAACACCATCATACCTTGAAATTGATTTTTCTTTTCAGTTATAATTTTTTGCTTGATTTGTTTCCTGAAACTTCCTTAAGCAAATTGACATGATATCTTTCTGATCTAGTGTGTGTATAAAATTGAAGAGCTTTGTTTTTCTTTGCCTTGTATTTTCAATATATGCCACAGAATAGGCTACAGTTCAATTGTGAATTGCAAGGGAAAAGATAGATAACATCATAATACATACTAGGAAAGTGTAGTGCTTGAGAGATAAAAGAAAATTGGCAAGAATTTGGCTGATCAAGTAGACATAAAACTTAAAAGCTAAGAAATAACTAAGAATTATATTCATGATCAATGCATTTTGTTTACTGGTGAAAAATTGGACTTCCCCAGATCTATCATTAAATTAAGAAAGAGACATTTGAATGTCAAGAAGAAATTGATTTAAATATAAATAAATAATAATTACAAGAACTAATTTTGAGATACATTTTATTTTAAAAACCACTTAATGGGTTGGAGAGATAGTTTAGTGATTAAGTGGACTGACTGTTCTTCCAGAGGAACAGTGTTCAACTCCAAGTACCCACATGGCAGCCCAAAATAATCTGTAACTATGGTTCTAGGGATTTTAATACTCTAACACAGACATACATGGAAGCAAAACACCAGTGCATATAAAAATAAACAAATCCGTAAATAAATAAAAGCATTTTTAATTAAAATTACAATAAAAGAATACATGAGTTGTGTTAAATAACATGTAAGGAAAGATAAGGTCCAAACTATAAAGAAGAATTCATACAAAGATAAAAGAATGAAAATCAAGCAGAAATATATTGACTAATATAGTATGGAAAAGCAAGCTAAGATTTCACACTGAAACAAGGAGGAAATACTGAGCGTTCTTGTTTACAAATCAGAACTACAAAGAGAAATATAAGTATTAGAAAGACTCGAAGTACTGAAAATTGTGGATGCTGATAGAACTAATAGAACACAAAGAGAAAGTCAAACTAAAATGCGAAAGTTATTTTGAGCTTAAAAATATGAGAAGAAACTACATTTGAAATAATTGCCCAGGTACAGTCTGGTTAAAAATTTCACTAGCACAGAAAAATATCTGTAATCGATTTTTGCTTCTTAGAGTCATAAAGGACCCTGTTCATGAAACTTTGTCAACTTTTAAAAGAAGTAAACAGTAATTCCCTCATGAGAAAATAGAGATTTTTAGGGTGGCAATTTTATAAAATGAAGACATGATTGTTTCAAGGTGTGACTGAGGTGAAGGTTTTATGGGAGATATGAGGGATGGTACAGACAGAGACCCTGCAAAAGTCCACAGTAGGGAGAGGTAGTAGTAGACTGAAGCTAGCAATGGGAGAAGAGAAAAAGGGGGAGAGCAAGAGAGGAAGAAAACAAAGGAGAGAGAGATGGAGACCAAGGGAACTAAGAGAGCACATTCCCAAATGACAGGGTTCTATAGGAATGAGAAGCTGGAGGAAGGGAAGCCTGTGAGCTGGAGATTAGTGTACAGATGAGGTGAGAAGAACTGAGAGGAGCAAGAAGGCAGCATGGACTCTGTACCAGGTACTTGCTATTCTGAGAGAGCCTGGAGGCCAGAGTTTGTTTGGTATGCAAATCGGCGGCACCAGAGTTAGCCATTTGTTCCCAGTTTTGTACCTGACAGCATTCACCCTAAAAACCTCGGGAGTAAATTGAAGTATTTCATGATTAATGATAAAAATTTTAAGATGACTGGTACAAAAATAGTACTATAAAATAATCCACTTTAATTTTTAACAGAAATATCTAAAAAGTCATAATGCCATCAAAAACTCTACAGAAATATCTGTATCATTACTAAAATACCAAAAACTGTTTAATATTATAAGACTAACCATTCATAATTTTACTGTGATGACTACAGAGTATTGATTAAGACATTGATATATTTTAAAGTTATAGAAATCATCTGAGTGGAATAGTAATTAGTAGAGAGTGAATGAAAAAAAATAAAAAGGACATGACTGCTCTTAGCTATGGTGGAGGAGAAGGGATATTGTAGATCTGAGAGAGAGCATAGCCAGAGACATCACAAAGAGTCCAGAGTGGACATGGCCAGCCTGCGCCAGGTCCTGTGAAGGGAGATGAAAAGGGAGAGTTAGAGTAATCACTTACAGAAAAATATACCCAGAGAAAAATAATCATGTAGAAAAACAATAGCTTAAACAACACTTGTAAATGTTTAAATAGCATTAAAATAATCTAGATACACATTCTAAAATATATTGATTCTCCTCCACAATCTAAAGATTATTAGACTTTGAATAAACCTTAGAATTCAAACCTCCACAACCTAATGCATTACATATCACCTAGATTTAGTCACTATTGTTTTATTTTCATACTTATAGAATTTCCAACAGAGAGAATGCATGTGTTGGTATATGTGTGAATTATATGTAATCTAGTGAATGCATATAACAAAATGCATATGCAGAAAAGGATTTGTATTGAAAGGATAGCAATCAAGAAAGTATCAATAGATACTTATTTCTATTATCAATAGATAACAAAGATAAATATGATAGGAGAATACTGACAGTTGTGGAGATATTCTCAAAATGCCTAATGTATGAGGCAAAGCTTTAAGAATGTGAGATCTACAATCAGTGAGTATTGAGCAAGATCATAAATAATAACAGCAAGTGCATTGAGCCTGCAGCAGATGGCAAACAAGCTAATTTTCCAGTATGTGCACGAAATAGTAAGTCAGTGGACTCAATCAGCTTTCCATCATTTTTTAAGGAAAAGCTAAGGATATACATAAAGATAAAAGATAATTTGTTTGAATATTTACTTCAAATGTTATGAAAGTTTGACATTTTCAATTTCGACCCAGTGGAGCAGTCCACTTCCCTTTGCTATTTAACTCCATTACTCTTCCTATTCTCATATGTAAAACATAGTATCTGTTAAGTGATAAACGTTCAGAATTTTCATTAATACTTCAAGGGGATACAATAAAATGCGTTGCTCTAACATACATGAAAGATGTATAATGGAGGGGAAAAAGGAAAATAAAAGGAGTCAGGCAGACAAGAAAGTCTATTGTATGGTTATATTTTGGCTGAAATACTATTGTCATTACTGTGATTTGAGATAATGCTAACTTTAGCTTGAATGAGCAATTCACTTTCAATAGATTCAGTGATTTCACAATCTAAGTCCCATTACAACCTTAACATTTTAAAATCCTAAATGCCAAGAATACCATTAAATGAATTGACTTTCATCTTTACTTAAAATTATATAAATAACCTCAGAAAATTGACAAGTAAATGGGGTTAGAGTTCTTCCTAGAAGAAAGAGCTGAAGGAGAATATTAAAGTCACTATAGCAGAGAACAGAGAGTGTCTTTTGTTTATAACACCTCCATTACTCTGCGGGCTACCTAGGTTTCAGAACACTTGTGAATCCACATATATGGTCTTTGAAACAGTCTAACCTTCGAAACAAAATAAAAATAACTACTTCTTCATCTACATTAAAAGACCAGCATTCTTTTACTATAAAAATTACAACAGAAAAATGCATTTAATACCAAAAGTTCACACTAAATCTAAAGCTCAGATATATACATCTTCATACATACAATCATTCATGAGCAAGGTTTTTGTAGAATGAATAATAAAAACCAGAGACAGATATTAGGGTTCAATCTGAAGATTAGAAAAGCAAAGCAGCCAGTCATTGACTCTTACTTCTACCTTAGACCAAAAATGGGTAAGATCCTGTCTCCATGAATCTTGAAGACTCCACACTCCACACTCTACTGATTTCCTGTCTCTCCCCCTTCTGTTCTTCTCTTCATCCAGCTGTATCACTCCTGTCTCATCTCTAGTGCTGGGATTAAAGGTGTGCAATCCCAAGTGTTAGGATCTCTTCTGTGTGAGCTCTGTTTCTCTTAGACAGATTCAATCTTGTGTAGCCCAAGATGGCCTTGAAATAACAGAGATATACCTGCTTCTGTCTCCCAAATCCTGGGATTAAAGGTGTGCATCTCCACTCCCTGGTCTCAATAGCTGAATAGTATGATTGCTTTGTCCTCTGATCTTTTTCAAGTTTTATTTATTTATTAAAGCAAAAATTATATACCACTATTGGTTTCATATCAATTGATATCTAAAAAAAACTAAGATTATTGTTACTAAGGTAAAAACCAATAAGATATACAATGACTTCAGGGCATATTTTGGGAGATAATATGATTTATATAAAATATATCTTAGACAATTTGGGTAATTTATATTTTAAGGAGATGTTAATTGATTTGGGCATGGAAACACTAGTGTACAGGCAGTTTGTTTATGTATATATTTCACATTAGTTTTTGGACAGGCTGCTCATTTGTTGATTATAAAATCATTTGCCCATTGAAATTCTTTTTGATTTGAAAATTAATAAGCCATATATCTCTAATTATCATATGTAATATTCAATTTGAGGACATTTGACGTATTTTTCATTAGCTCATAGCTTGGTGAAATAGTGGAATGTTCTTTGCGGTTATTACCCATCAAATAACTAAATAGGATTATCTGTTAGAAGATCAAGTAACTACAGAAAAGATAGTTCACAGACTTCATTGATTTCCTAGACAACCTTTGTTCTCAAATTATAAAATTATATGAAATTTATGGTAGGGAAAGCAGGACAAAAATTTTCAGATTTTAATTATTGGTCTTATTCATTAAAGATGATACTTATTATTAATGAGATAGAATGGTTCAACTGTGCATTTTAATTATTATTCATTTTCATCATATATTATATTTGATATTATACTCTCTCATAGAGGAGAGATATTATACTCTCTCATAGAGGAGAGTACTGAATTATACAAGTTATCAGAGTGACAAAACTCACATATTAGATGTGTAAGGATATCATGAGTAAGAGAAAGAATGGTGTACTAGGCCACGGAACCCTACCACTAAATACAAATTTTATTTATTTATTTATTTATTTATTTATTTATTTATTTATTTATTTAGAAAAGGAAAAAAAGTTTCCCCCTCATCCCAGCCTCCTATTTCCCTCCCCCTCCTCCCACCTTCTACCCCTCCCCCACACTCCTCTCCCCCTCCCTCTCCAATCCAAAGAGCAGTCAGGGTTCCCTGCCCTGTGGAAAGTCCAAGGGCCTCCCCCCTCCGTCCATGTCTAGGAAGGTGAACATCCAAACTGGCTAG
>NC_022027.1:18037564-18042023 GCF_000317375.1 Microtus ochrogaster
AACCTACTGACTGGCAGAAGATCTTCACCAACCCCGCAACAGACAAAAGTCTGATCTCCAAAATATACAAATTATATTTAAAGTATCATAGCCTTCAACTCAAGACCCTTAAGTATATACAGAGATATGGCTTAAAAATCTATACAATTTCAGTCTTAGTTACTATTCTTGCACTATGAGGAGACACAATGATCAAAAAAAAAAACTGTGAAAAGAAAGCACTTCATTTGGGGTTTTCATAAAGTTTCAGAGCATATGTCCAGGACCAATATGTCATAAGACATGGAATTCAAGTAATAGTCCTTGTCAAAGCCTTTCATTGGTATTTATACTCATCACACTAATTATATTTACTCAGTCTTTCTTTGTGATAGTTTCCAATGTGTATGATATTCTTAATTACTAATATTTCATTAAGCATTGTGAAAAGATTGAGCAATGTGATCTGTCAGTGTCTAAAGAAGCATCATGAATTAAGGAAACTCTTATTAAATCTAAACTTTTCTCATAATCATTGTTACTTAAAAGTCAAAGAACAGCTTCATTATGATATGATTCATAAATAAAAACATTTTGTAAAACTAAAACCTAAAGAATAATCTGCCACCACAGGGATGAAACAATCTGGCTCTAAGAGAGTAGAAGTTATTATCATTAATAATATGAAATACCCTTGAAAAAATATTTATACAAATAAAGAAATGCATTTTGTTTACTAACTTATTGATTTTATAAATTTGAACTATATTTTGCTCAAGACTGGATTTTTCATGTCCAGTCACACTTTTACAAAATATGATATAGTTGCAAGTTATGCAGAATTTTTTGCAGTCAGGAGCAGTAGTATTTTTACCAAAGACGGAAATTGTGGAGAGGATAAAATACATGCTATTTATTTACTTTTCCTTTCATTCATTCATTTATTTCTCAATAATTTTTTATATTCTAGACTTAATCCAGGTTTTGTTGCATGCTAGGCAATAATTCTAGTACTGAGCTAAATTCCTTGCTATAAGAGTTACAATAGTAATGGACATTTCTATCTTTATTAAAATACAACTGACAAATAACAGTAATATATTATCTAGGTTTCTAACTTTATTTGGAATATATGTATACATTTAAAAACAATTTAGAAATTATCCTGTAATATATTTAAATTAACATAGCTGTGAAATACCCATCCTCAATTTTCACATTGTATTGTTCTATGTCCTTGTAATACATCTTACCTATCTCAAGTCTTTTTTAACTCACTCCTATATGCCATCTTTTTCCTTTTCATATACTTTGCTCATTCATTCCCTGGTCTCCGGGATTCAAAATAATCACACAGAAACTTTACTGTTTACACTTCTTAGCCTGTTAGCTTATGTATATTTCTAGCTAGTTCTTACATCATAAATTAACCCATTTCTATTAATCTGTATTGCCACATGATTGTAGCCACCTCGTAAGACACCATCCAGCATCTGGCATCTGTTTTCTGCATCAGCTGCATGGTTTCTCCCTAACTCTCCCTACTCTTTCCTCCTCTATCTGCTTGGAATTCCCAACTTGGCATATTCTGTGCTGCAATAGGCCCAAAGCAGCTTCTTAAGGAACCAATGGTATTCAAACATACAGAGGGAATACCACATCAACTCCCCTCTTTTGGCTAGTAAAAAGGAAGGTTTTAACTTTAACATAGTAAAATTACATAAAATAAAACAGGTATCAAGCAATAATTACAGTTACAATATTTATGTCTATTTTATCTTTTATCATAACTAAGGAAAACTACGGCTGTAAATATTTATTTTTCAACCCTATCAAAGACTCCAGACGGATATAATTTTACCTAAGTTAACAGGAAATGCCTTATAAACAACTTCTACAACTCTAGAATTGACAGAGACATCTCACTGCCTGTACAGATATTCAGAGTTCTTCTGTAACATTGGGGCATCCATCTTTAGCCTACAGGCCCATAGTAACCAGAAGACTTTTCCATGAAGCAGAAAATTTAAAAGACAGTTGCATCTATATTGGCAGTTTGTCAGTCACTTTCCTTGATGTTTTGCAGTATGTCTTGTAGTTCTTTCTTAAACCAGGAACCCTGAAGGACTGTGTCACATTCTTTAGGCAATTTCAGCAGTCACTTTTCTGTGGGTCCTGTATGTCCAGTTTATACAGCATACAATCAAGCAGTCCAGGCAAGAACAGTTTCTTGACCAAATGACTAATAAACTCCAAAAGGAGCATCTTCAATACCCATCATCCACTTGAAGTAGATTGGTGCTGCCAGGAGCAGATCTGTCTCATTGTCATGGAAAGTCCTAAGTTTTTAAAACATTTTAAAAGCCATATTCTGTTAGTCTTTGAAAGATGTAAAGAACATCTATTCATTTGAAATATATGTTTGTACATCTAGAAAACCTAACTTATATGACCTCAAGCTTGACTATTAGAGATGACTATCTACTATCTTGCATTTTTAAAATTATACATATATTTTAAATGAGTTGCACAAGCACAATACCTTAATCAAGAGCAGAAATTTACATATAACAAAATTACCTTAAATTTGTATCAATATACCAGTAATGATACAAATGCAAAGTATTCTGCTCCATATCATATCAGCTTTTAAATATAAGCATACATTTATAAACAATGTTTGGGAATTTGTATGTAGTTCTCTCCAAATTGCTTCCCGCTTTTTGTTGGGCAAAGCATTTTTGAGTGTTCACCTTGACCATTTGGGGATCTTGGTCAATCAAACCATAATTAGTCTGAAAGGAATCCACAGATTCTTATCCTTTGTGAATATAAAAGCAGAACCTTTTTTCCAAAGAAACATATGCTTAGACCCAAATTTTGAAGTCAAGATAACTTTAAAACATATACATTGGTTTAGTTTAACACCCTGTACAATAAAATAGCTCTCTGTACTTAGCTCATTCATTGACAAAAATTTCAAATAAAACACAATAGTACACATAATCCAGACTCTCTGTGTATATTCCATCTTTACATGGCTCATTTTTCTTTACTCTTTTAATCTAAGACTATCTGTACTATGTCTCTTTAAAGTCTTTCTTTTATTTTTTCTATATTTTTCTTCTATATTTTTTCTATATTTTTCTTCTATATTTTTTCTATATTTTTCTTCTATATTTTTTCTATATTTTTCTTCTCTCTCTCAAGCCTGCATATATGTATTCAACACTGTGACCCATTTAGAGATCTTTTTCATCTGAATCTGTCTTTATTGTATATCTGTAATTCTTTTCAGATCAGAACTGCTTCCTAAAATGCTAAGTAGCTTGGCTGGGACCAAAGCTGCTTTGCCTTTTGGCTCTGCCCAGTCCAAGATAGCAGAGGTATGTTCCCCACTTCTGTGAGCTGTGTACACCATCCCAGTTGTAGCTGACCTATGTCATGCCATTAAGCAGTTTGTAACATGCTACTCACAAACCCCTTTCAAGTGCTAGGCCTCCTAAAGGAGCCAGAGTTTGTGCTGGCATCATGAGCTAAAAGTCGCTCTTTCTTATACTGAGTCAGTAAGTCTTTTCTTAAAGGACTTTGCTTAAGGCCAGCAAACAGAATCCATCCCCCCCCCCAAAAAAAAGATAGGTTACCAAAAAGTCATGCTTAATTCTGTTCTTTTGTGTCTAGAGTTCCTTTCTAAGCATTCTCAGGTTGTATGTGGATGAAGTCAGCCCATATTGGTACACCAATCTATAGTTGGATGGAGCTCATTTATTCCCTGGCCTCCCAGACAAACAAATAATCACAAAGAAATTGTATTATTTACAAACTTGTTTGGCCCATTAGCTTATGCATATTTCTAGCTAGCTCTTACATCTTAAATCAACCCATTTCTATTAACCTGTGTATCATCACATAGTTGTGGTCTACTGGTAAGTTTCCATCCAGTGTCTGGCATCTCCCTCCTGCAGTGGCTACATGGCTTTTTTCTTACCCCTCCTACTCTTTCCTCCTCTATCTACTTGGAATTCCTGCCTTGTGCTATTCTGTGCTGCAATAGGCCTGAAGCACTTCTTTATGAACCAATGGTATTCACAGCATACAGAGGGAATTCCCACACCACTTTCATTTTTTACAGACTACCAACCTTGTATTTTTATCCATATGTTTAAGTAATTATATTATTGTAGTAATAAAATTCCACCAGTCTTGCTTAAAATGACAAAATGTATTAACATCTAGTTTTGACAATCATAAATGAAATATATCTTTTGAGATTAACAAGATGTTAGCAACATGACTGCATTCTCTTATAGGACCTAGTGCTGTAATAGAAGCGGCGGAGCTGCATCCCCAGCACCCCACTGCCCGCAAGGCTAGCTTTACCCGAAATAATTACACAGACACTGTATTCATTTAATCACTGCTTGGCCATTTCTGTCTAGCCTCTTCTAGGCTAACTCTCGCACCTGGACTAGCCCATCTC
>NC_022027.1:18042245-18044883 GCF_000317375.1 Microtus ochrogaster
TTCTAACCTATCAGGGCAAGCAGCTTCTTTATTTAATCAACCAATGACCTTCCTCCATCAACCTAGTAAAATTCAAATTTCTTGTACTTCTCATGTGTTTGATCTGGCCAACATTCTTTAGCTCAGTACTAAGAGTAGCAACTGCATCACTCTATTCTTTACTGCCTGTTCCCATATCTCCTGATTTGACTACAGTTCATATAAATGTCTTTAGTCATACTCATTGTGTGATAATGTTATTTTTGGTTGGCCAAACATTTACCTCATATATGTAACAAGCATCTTGAGAATATTCCAATTGATATTGATACTATTCCAAAGAAAACAGAATATTATCTCTTTATATAATGTTGTACAACCTTTTTTGTTTTCAGTACATAATACACAGCATATACATATATATGCATTTATGTGTATGTTTTATGAGTGCCTTGGTGAAGTTAAAACATATAATTTAGTGCTTGTTATTGGCTCATAGTTTTAGAAGTTGTAGTACATTCTGCTTAGATCATACACTTGGCAGAGCATAATGGCACCAGGAGTGTGTAGTGAAGTTTTTACCATATAAGAGCTAATACGTGAATAAAGAGTAAGCAAATACTTAACTTCAAATCATGCGATTGTTCATCAAAATACTGAAGATAGGCTATACATCTAAAATTTCTAGAACTTCTCAAAATATTGCCACATGTTAGGGATATAACACTCATTATTTTTGAGCACATGAGCC
Organism: Microtus ochrogaster; assembly: GCF_000317375.1. Classification (NCBI taxonomy): domain Eukaryota; kingdom Metazoa; phylum Chordata; class Mammalia; order Rodentia; family Cricetidae; genus Microtus; species Microtus ochrogaster. Next base: position 18,042,976 of record NC_022027.1, read on the forward strand.
ACATTTCATGATAAAAAAAATAACAGCTATGTCTCTGTTGACAACTGTTTACTTATCTACACATAGAATTTTTTTTATAAGTGAATTAGGACATGTGATTGTGGAAACTTGGTAAACCATATTTATAGGGAAGGTTGCTATAGATAGCACTTTGGAGCTATAGCAAACTATTTTAACTTGCAAACTCTAAAGGAACTGTCGCGGCATCAATGATATTATAGTTCAGTCCAAAGGCAGTTTTCTGGCAAAGTACCTTTTTAACAAGGGAAGTCAGTTGTTGTTCCTTCAGATATTCAAATTAATAGGTTAGGCTCATTTATAAAGTTCACCTAATTAAATATTTGTAAAAGATGACACGCTATTATTTAACAAATATCTAGGCACCATAGCTCATCTAATTTGGGATAAAATTAACCTTTCCGGAATTTTCTCAGGTGAGAAGATGCCTCATATGTAACAGAAGCAAGGCCTACTAGACATTGTTGTGATGATACATTTGTGTTCCCTTTATGCCATCACTGTTGTAGGCTATGTCTGGTTCACATGGACAAATCATAACGTCTGGGTAATTCTATCTCCCATTGAATACACTATAATGCATTAAAGTCTCTGGCATGGCATGAAGTAATAATGTTCCTTCTTGAATACATTTTACAATTAATCTGCATTATGTTAAAGAATGCTATTTTCCAATTATAGAGGTGTATCAAATAAACTGATGTCTGAATATAATATAGAGTGCTAATTAAAAAATACCTGTTCCATTTTTTTCTCATTCCTCCTTTCTTTTGACAGTAATCAGACAGAAGTCAGTGAATAATTTGGCTAACAAACAAATATCAGCAATGAACCTTTCAATGTGCTTAGAGTTACTCTTCTTAGGATAATGAGGGCTTTTCTTTTCTTTTTTTAAAGCTAGATTCAACCGGCCTGCCTTTTCCATTATGATGAGCTCCCACAGTGGATACTCCCCAGGAGTTCATCACAATGGGCTTCATAGTAAGCTCCCAGTCATGTAGATGCATGTCTGACATAATATACTGACTCCTGAGTGAAACTATGCCAATTTCTTTTCTCTTTTACATATTCCTAGGCTCCCATAATACGGGTTTTGTTCCTTATATTATAAAATGCAAAAATGAACCATGATGTTGCGAATTCTTAGAAAACTTAAAAAAAATACATCTTGGTGTTAGTAACCTGAGACAAAGTAGATAGAGAAATATGCTTCTCTTAAATTCTGTATTATAAGGAAGAGGAGCACGTAGGTATTGCACTCACCTGCATGTTAAGAAGTACAATGAAAATAAAAATGAGAGTCTTTTTATTGGAAACTATTATTGAGAATTTAGAATCTTTTAACTTCAGTGTGTAATATATGACTACCATTTTTGAGCCTCTATACTAAACAACCTGAAATAGGTGCAATGAAAAAGCAATATTTAATTTCATCTAAATAAGATAAAGAAAAACACTATAAAAATAAAATGAGTGATGACAAATCTTAAATCATATCTGAGTTTGGTGGTATTAGTATAAAAATAATAAAGACAATGAGAAAAGGGTGACTTTAGTATCAAGACATCCATATGTGCCAATGTCTGTGTTCTCTAAACACAGCAGTATAGAAATTCAATAGATCACCACCAGTATTTGACAACTGGGAGTCCTTGAAAACTAGTATGTATTTGGTAGGAATATAATAGATAATTTGTTTTCTGTTCTTGGGAAATTTTGAACTTAAGTTTATTGTTTTTTAAAATAGTTATTGTAGAATATGGAAAACAAATATCTATACTCTGCTTCTAAAGAATATGCTTATTTCTTACCTAATGAAACTTTATTACTGACAAACTTCTTCATTGATAAGTGTCATTTTTATTAGTATTTAGTTGGGCAAGACACTTT
>NC_022027.1:18046383-18072686 GCF_000317375.1 Microtus ochrogaster
CCTGATTGCTAAGGAGGTTGAGCATGACCTTAAGTGTTTTTTGCCATTTGAACTTCTTCTGTTGAGAATTCTCTGTTCAGTTCAGTGCCCCATTTTTAATTGGGTTAATTAGCATTCTAAAGTCTAGTTTCTTGAGTTCTCTATATATTTTGGAGATCAGACTTTTGTCTGTTGTGGGGTTCATGAAGATCTTCTCCCAGTCAGTAGGTTGCCTTTTTTGTCTTAGTGACAGTGTCCTTTGCTTTACAGAAGCTTCTCAGTTTTAGTAGGTTCTATTTATTCAATGTTGCTCTTAATGTCTGTGATGCTGGGGTTGCAAGATACTTTCATATGCCGTAGTTTCCTTAAGACCTTGCACGCCAACATCCTCTTAATACCTAATTTACTTTTTTTAAATATGAGCACATGCAGATATTGAATGGAATACATTACTACTTACTGAAACTCAAATATCTTTAATTAAATAAACATTTGATAAAAATGTTATAAACTTTCTGAAGCTGTTTTATTTAAGTATTTAAACCTAGACTATAAAAGTTGATGCTTCTTAAAAATGCAATTTGACTATCCTTTTCTCTCAAATTCTCCTCCCCCCTCCCCTTCTCATTGTCTCTTTCTTTTCTGCCCTCCCTACTCCACCCACCCCATGCTCCCAATTTGATAAGGTGATCTTATCTATTTCCCATTTACAGGTGGATCTATGTATGTTTCTCTTAGTGTTTACCTTGTTACTTAGCTTCTGTAGGATCCTAAACTTATGATTGAGTATATATCATGTTCATTTTTCTGGGTCTAAGTTACCTCACTCAGGATGTTTTTTTGTTTTGTTTTGTTTTTTTTTTTAGTTCTATATGCTGTGGGACAATGGTCGTGTACCCTGTAAATATTTGTCAGCTGTATTGGCTTATTGGCCAGTAGCCAGGCAAGAAGATAGTTGAGAATTCTGAGAGAAGAAAAGGCTCAGTCTATAGCTGTTACCCAGACATAGAGGAAGCAAGATAAGAATGGTTCACTGATATAAGGTAACAAGCCACATGACTAACGCAGACAAGAATTATGGGTTAATGTACAAAGTAAGAATTAGTTAATAAGAAAAGCAGAGTTATTAGCACAACCAGTTTATAATTAATGAAGGCCTCTGTGTGTTCCCTGGGGAATGAATGACTGTGGGGTAGGCCAGGAGAGAAACCTTTGTCAACAAATGGCATCACTGGGGACAACTGTATCCACATACAACATGAGACAGGAAAGAACAGAGTTGGGTAAAGAATTTCCCTAGATGGGCTCTGTTTGCTAGAGGCAAGTGTATCTCATTTAAGAGAGGCTTCCTGACTCAGCTTTAGCTGCACAAACCTGGCATCTTTTTAAGAGGCCCCACAACAAGACAGTTAAGTGATGTTCATGAATAGCTGATAGCATGCTTTTTTTTTTTGATGGTGAGAGGGACCTTGAAATTCCATAGAGTTGTGGCAATAGGATTTATCCCTACTGCTTATACTGGCTTTTTGAAACCTATTCTCTTAAGATGGATACCTTGATCAGCCTAAATATAGTAGGGAAGACCTTAGACCTTTTCCCAAAGCAATGGACCTTACCCTCTCTAAAGGCATAAATTACAAACAATCCCACACCAGTTTGGAATTATGATTAATAGAATGGTTATTTATTTAAAGGGGAAAAAAGTTACAGATCACCATCCCAGACAACAGCCCTCTGCGCAATCAGGAAGGGAGTCTAGTCACCAGAAGAGGAGCAGGAAGCAAGAGAGAGAGAAAAGGGAAGTGGCCGCTTTTTTAAAGGGAGAGAGACCACACCCCAATGGGCTGGTATCTCAGCGGCTATTGGCTGAAGGAGCAGAAGGAGCTCCCACAACACCTCTCTAAGGAGTGGATTGAGGGGGTGTGGTGGTGGGGTTGGTGAAGAGAATGGGAAGAGTGGGAAATGAGTTTGGTATGTAAAGTGAGAATAAGGTAGTTTGTTTTCTTTTTAAAAAAATGAATGTTCTAATTAATTACAAATTACATTAATAGCACCAACCAGCTGTGATTTTCCAAGTCTTTTTGATGTTCCAAGTGGTGTTGCTTAAGTGACTAAGCAAATCTATTGTATCTAGAGTTACCAAAACGTCAAATTTGCTTTCTGATTTTCCTTATATTTATGTCAAGGTAGAAATCTGAGAACAAGAAGGAAACCTGATATGTATTGTAAGTTATAAACAAGGAAAAGCTCTATCTACCTATATAAAGGCAGATCTCAAACCAAACATAGCATGGTAATGAGAAACACAAAATGTTCAAATAAAAAGCCTGATCTCATTTACAAATATAGGAAATCAAAATTTCTTCAGTTCTCACTGGCTCAATATCCACAGAGTAAAATGAGGGTAATAATAACACTCTATCATTGATATTTGTAGTTAACAACTTCTTGTGGCATAAAAGATTGCTGACGATTGAGTGGCTTAACCACACAAATCTGACTTTTCTAGTTCCATGGGCTCACCAAGGTCATGATGGTGGCAAAGCCTGTTCTCATGAAGTCTTCTTTCCTGACTTCCAAATGTTTGTTTGCTGACTGAATCTACCCAGAATCTTCTTTCTGAGAATGTTTTAGTCTTTCTCCCACTTGAAAAGAGATTCAATTCCATCAGATAAAGTTCCATGTTTTTGTCCTCATTTGCTTAATTACTTCCTCTTTTAGCATATATCCATATAAGTTAACATTGAGGCCAAGGGTTCTTAAATAAGATTTCACGAGGCATACTTTGCTCACAATTATTTAATTTAGTAACTGATGGATGATAGGTACTCTTTTTAATACATAGTAAAAGCTCAAAATAAGGAGTTGTATTTCATTATCACCAATGAGCAAACATGGTCCGATTGGTCTGGAAATAATATTTGCTAGATAATTCAGATAGTTAATGCAATAAGCATGCTTCACAACATATCCAGAATCAAACACAAAAGCATCCTACCAAGGAGGTGAGTCAAACTTCAGTCTATTTCAGAGATCATATGTTAGTCTGTTTTTTTCTAGTTTTCAGGATTTTAGATCAAATCTCAAGCTTTTGTGTTGGGAGCAGTGAAACCCCAGATCCTGAATTTCTTGTTATCCCCTGATCTGAGTGCCCACAGCTGCTCTAAGCAGGAGACCTTCAGGAGTTCCTGATAGCGGGAGAGTGATTTCTGGTGGGTTTGGCTGGGGCGTGGCTATCTCTATATAATCTGCCCCTGAACACAATAAAGGGAGCATTCTTGGGGAATTCAAGGATGACCCGTGTCACTGTCTCTCTGTCTGTGTGTGTCTGTGTATTTTAACCTCCAGCCCCCTTGCCCGAAGCTCACGGACTGTGTGCCAGCTCACAGAGCACAGACACGGGAGCACGGTGCGCGACACTTTTGGACAAAGAAACAATAATATTACAAAAACAAAATAAATAAAAATAAATGAAACAAAAACAAAAACATAGAAAAAGGATTTTGTGTACTCTGACACTCCAAACCCAAACACATAGCATAGTTTAAAACAACATACTGATGGATAATTATTCCCTAGAGATTTTTCCATGCACTTTAAATAAAATTCAATTTTGCATTACTGAAAGTTCGAAGGGTTTCCTGTCCATTATTTTTGTGAAGCTTTTAGAGTCATCCAACCCTACATACACTTTTTGAACTCCTAGAGAATTTTCATTGTTCACTAAGAAGAATAATTAGAAAAAAAACTTTTTTATTTCAAACCGTACTTATGTAAATGTTGCCTACACATGTAGGTTTATTAATAAACAATATGTGTCTCATTTTCAGTTGCATTAATATTTTATGCCTAAAATTGCAGTCATAGCAAGTTTACTAACAACACTTTCTGTTTAGAATTTAAATGAAAGAACAAAGAAAATCATTTAACATATTCAATTTAGCATCTTCAAAACGAATTATATTTTTTAAAAAAACATGAAAAATATGGAAAATAAGTTCTCTAGCTGTAATAATATCTCATATTAATGTGCATGTTACTTCAAAACTGACTAAATAATTAGTTTTGTTTATTCACAAAAGGCAAGCAAGTTTTATGTCATATTGTTTTAAATCATATATTTAGGCAAATTTTGAGCTAACACTTTAAGTGAGATTAACAGTATTTTTCAACATTAAAGAGGATTCACTTGAGTTTTCAATATTCAATTTGCTATAAATACTTAAAATTACCACTGTTAGAAGTTAATACCAGTGTAAAAATGAACTACATTAATAAGTTCACATTGTACATACAAAGCCCTTCTAAGCCTAGTAAGGATTTCCTTCATTGTAACCATGAAAAAAAATGATTGAATAGCTACATTAAATGACACAGCACAATAAAATGGCCATTTTCAAGAATTTACTCTAAAATTTTTCAGCTGAAATGCACCATTTATTGACCTAGTATAGATCTAGCCTCTGCATGGATTCTTTGTTTCAGCCTAGTTTAACACAGTTTTCCCTTCTGTGTGTCTCTAAGTGTGATAGCAAGTAAGAACAAGTCTTTATAGAAACTATAAGGGAATATTTTTGAAACTTATAAGAAATCATATGGTAATGTTTTCTCTTAGAACAAGACAATGAATATTCACCTTCCACTAAATGTTGATAACCAGGGAAATGTAAATTTCATTTCTTTTGTAGATGCTCAGAAAATTTAAGATTTCAGAGCAGAATGAAATTTAGATCTTTTCCATTAGAATGAAAAATACTATAAGATACACTACTGTCTTTTCATGTATGCTGAACAATGCCTTATGAACTGTTCATGAATTCCCAGCATACCATGGGATGTGTACTATTTTCATTCAAGCATCTTGAATTAAATTAAGAGCTGCTTTCTAAAGTCAGAGGTCATTATCACAATAAGGTTAGCTGAACTCTTTGCAGAAATTCAACCAAATATGGTTTTCTTTAAGTGAAACATATTATCCAAACATTTCATAAACTCTATTAGGTATATATTTTCTCTTGAAAGCATTCTTAAGGTTCAGTGTTTGTGTTTTCATGTGAAAGAACCTCAATAATGCTGCATTAAGTCATTTCTATGCTGTGAGAATGGATTAGTGTCAGGAATGTGATAGTTAAAAAAAAAAGATGCACTTTTTATGGGTACACTAGTATGTTCCTGGTCAAGAAGACTATTCAACATGTATATTCCTTTATTCTCTGCATGAAAGATACACTCTTTATTGGGACACTAGTAAGTTTCTGGTGAAACATACACATCCCTTTATTCTCTGCATGAAAGTATATGTGACAATGATTTTGACCAGGATGAGATAAAAGCTTAAGATAGTTCAAATTTGCACTTTCCTGCTTGCAAAACTCTTGATGAAACCTAATATTATGTACATGAAAAATACACAGTAACTAACAACTGGAACTAACAATCGTCAGGATCTTCTTGAGAAATAATTAAAGCATGTCCTTAATAAATCTCATTGAGATTATTATTGAACATTTCATATGATATGATGGTTTGAAGGAAAATTTGAATGCTTTGTCCCACCTAGCAGAGTTTGGGGAAGGATTAGGAGGTGTGATCTTATGGAAGGAGGTGCGTTGTTGGGGTGTCCTTTCAAGTCTTAAAAGTCCACATCATCCTTGTTTATCTGTGACTGATGCCTGCAGATCAGCAGATAGAGCTCTCAACTACTTGCCCAGGATGATGCATTGTTGCTTGCCACCATGTTCTCCTCCATGATGGTAATGGATTAACCCAATGAAACAGTAAGGAAAATCCCAATAAAATGCTCTCTTCCTAAGTTGCCTTGGTGCTGGTGTTGACTCACAGCAATGAAGCACTGATTAAGACATGGGATGAAGGCAATGCTACTAAATCCTTTGCTACCTTATGTGTCACTCCTGACTAAGAGGGAATTTAAGAAAATGGAAGAGGGGAGCATAAAGGGGGAAATGAAAATGGAGGAAACACCTAATGCTTGTCTTCAGTGCCTGAATTGTCAGTCGGCTATAGCAAAAACCTAACACTTAAATTTTCTTAGTTATTTCATTGATTTATGAATTGAAACATTGTATTTTATAACTTGTATTTTATTACATATAACAGAGTATGCAGAGCTGTGATTTCTAGACAGGATAATATGACTATCTTATGTAGAATAAATTGAATGAAATGTGCATATATTGACAAAAGTCAAATGGCTATCAGGTGTGACAGTCAAGAATCAAGATTCCTGCTTATAAGGAACAGCAGTAAGGAACATTGCAAGGTCAGGAACTGTTTTCTTTAAAAAAAAAAAAAAGTATATTGAAGGCCAGCTTGATCAACATAGCAAAACATTGTCGAAAACTGAAAACACAACAAACAAAAAGGTAGAATATATGGGAGAAAAACTTTAGCAGATGCCACAGGAGCTATACATATGAGAAATCCCAAGTCAATCCTCAAGATCCAACTCTTACCACAAAGTTATTACAAAGCCAATGACAATTTATTTAATGAAGCAAAAAAAAAGTCACAGGGGTTTTGATGATTAAGAATTACATCCTGGCTGGGCAGTGGCACTACACGCATTTAGTCCCAGCACTCTGGAGGCACAGGAAGGTAGATTTCTGAGTACCAAGTTCAATCTGGTTTGTAGAGTGAGCTCCAGGACAGCCAAGGCTACAACAGAGAAACTGTGCTTTGAAAAACACCAGAAAGAAAAGTTTACCATCCTTTATAAGAAAGTTACAACATAAACCTAAAACTGACAAAAAGAAAAATAATTCTTTATGCTTTTTGCATTATCAGAGGCTTAAGAAATGGTTAAATGGTACTCACTAAAATGTAGTTAAAATTTGCAATTATAGTTCACATGATGTTTACCCCAATAATAATTACAAGTAGTTGCCAGTGTGTGTGTGTGTGTGTGTGTGTGTGTGTGTGTGTGTGTGTGTGTGATTTAGAAATGATGGACATTGAAGTTCTTTTTTTTTTCCCTCATTGAAGAGTACTAAATCGAATGGAGAATTTTCATATTTGGGAATTATGGCAAAGAAAAAAGTCAAATGAAGATGAAATAGGAGCATGAGAGAGAAGATGGAATCAAATTTATTGGAGGCATAATGTGATATAATCAAACACATGAATTTATCTGAGAATGCTACAAGAAAGACTTTATTAACAAGATTTTACTATTGATTGATTTAAATCTTTGGAAGCTTAAGAGAACTGGCCATGTTCCTGGCCATGTTCCTGCTGGTAAAAACAATGAAGTTCTATTCCTACCTAAGATTTGAAAATGCATGCTGCTTATGCCACCAGCTGCTGCTTTTCTTGTTAAAGGAATATTTGTTTAATAAAGCCCATGAAAAATCAACTACCTAAGGGTATGAAGCTGAGCGCTTGGGTAAGCAGTCATAAACACAGACTAATTTGAGATAAACTGGTTCTAAGGTTTTTGGAATTTGGAATGTGAAGTTAAATGTGTTTTTAGCAAACACACGTGAGAAGCATGGGGCCACAAAGACAAAGCCAGATTTCTTGGTGATAACTATAGCACCAGTACCCATCCAGACATGCTACCTCCAGAGTAGAGTTTGAATGCTAGCCTATCCTATTACGTCTACACTTATAAAAACTCTTCTAAAACTCTTTGGCATATCTTTATCATTTTAACACTCATGTCAGATTGTGTTTAATGAGACGATTTTTCTAAATGTAGTAAAAATATTGTGTAGTTAAAGATTTCACAGAGAAAGCAAGAGATTGACTAACACATTTAAGAAAAAAAATGACTTTAAGTTTAGATTTAGTGTTCTAGGTCATCTATCTTTAAAGTTCTATGTCAGAATGAGCCTTTCTTCTTAGTTAAAACTAAATGTAGAGTTTCAAGTGTAAATGCATGCACACACATATACACAAATATATGCAGATATATATGTGTATGTGTGTATTTTATTAGTACTTCCTTGAACCATGCATGATATTTGTGAAAACAAATGAAAATCACCACAGTAATACTATAGGTTTAAAGGAGATAATAACTATGTAAAATGTTCATCGTCATAGTAAAGACTGAATAAGGATTACTTCATAGAAGACCATGAAGTTCTACTGTCAATTTGGGGTAATGAGTAGTCGCAGGTGAAGAGTTCCAGGAAAGTGGAACAAGAATGGAAAAAAAAAAAAGACAACAAACTGAAGCTGAATGTCAATACCTCATGGAGGAAGAGAAACATTGGAAGTAATAATGAGAGCTTTCTGGGACAGAGGTTGCTGTGGTTTTAGCTATAAGTTGACTTCAGCAGGAAGGGCTCCCCACAGTTTTAGGAGGCAGACTAAATGCATCAATATTCTCTGTTTGCCTCTAAACCAGAACATGGAAACAAAACTCCATGTGTTGGCAGTTTTCCAAGAAAAGCACTTTGAATCCATGAAGATTCTCTTTTATTTGAGGCTTACAGCCCAAATAATTGGTATCAGATTAGAACAATAAAGTATTACTCTAAGTATTATACTTAAACCATGACATTAAACTTAATTATTTTGTCATATAATGATTGCATATATATATATGTGTATGTATATATACATACATACATGAATACATATTATCTTCCAATTGTTAAGGTAAGAATACAGTTAAATCAATAATTGCCAATATTAAAGACAATCTAATAATCTTCCAAAAAAGTGTACCTTATCTTCAAACAAGAAACTCAATGGTCATAGTAGTGACAGAACTGACCAGGACATTCTTATACTTGGCAATACTTGATAACTTCTAGTGTGGGAACAAAAACACTTAGTATCTTCATCAACAAATCATGTGTTTAATAAAAAGTACATAATAATATCATCCCTAAGTCTAAGCACCCATGAAGCATATGGTCATTAATATGGTTATTAGTCTGTAGAAGAGTGGTTTAGGTTGGGATCACTGTGTGGTCTGATGTCAACACATCCATGTCCAGTGTCAGCTATTCTCTCTAAGACTGTGGAGCTGATTGGCTGAGGAGTAGCATTTTCCATCAACATGAGGAAGTAGTAAAGACAGAAGTAAAGGCTAAATAGAAATATAAATACACTGCTTGTCAGTCCTTGTTTGCAATAATTTTGCCAAGTTATCATTGCCTGAAGTAAAAGAAACAGCTAAACCAGAATGTCATGTCAATACTATTCCAAATATTGAAGATTTCAGGGAACTCAAATATGAAGATGTTAAAACATAACAGTTTTGTACACAATGCATTAAATGGCAAGCTTATTTTCATTTTCAGACCCAATCTACCATGCTGCATTTAAAACTTTAGACTGATAAGTACAGTGAGATGCACAGCTAACTCAAACCCCATCTTCTTTCTTTACAGTCTAATAGTAGTGGAGTATTTTATATTCTTTCATTGTTTAGAGGAGAGGGCTTTTCAAAAGAGCAAATTGAATGAGCAAAATATTTCTTCATTAGCCTTTTCTCATGCCTAGTGCTTTGATGTAGGAGGGTCTTATGTTTTGTATTGATTCTATTGGTTAAATAAAGAAACTGTCTTGGCCTTTTGATAGGACAGAAAATTAGGTAGGCAGAATAGACAGAACAGGATGCTGGGTAGAAGGCTATGTGGCAGATGCCATGGCTCTCCTCTCTAAGATGGACGCAGGCTAGAATCTTGCCAGTAAGCCACAGTCATGTGATGATACACAGATTTATTAGAAATGAGTTAATTAAGATATGAGGATTAGCCAAGAAGAGGCTAGAGATAATGGACCAGGCAGTAATTCAATTAATACAGATTTCTGTGTGGTTATTTCGGATATGAGCTAGCTGGGCAGCCAGGACAAAAAGCAGGCCCACTCTGCCTCCTCACTACAGTGCTTAGTCTTCAAGAAAGAACAGTCTTACTCTTTACAACTTTTTTGGCTCTTTCAATACATAAATATGTTAATTGACAGTCTTCTTTTTTTGATTTCTAATGTTTTACTGAAGTACAATTGAAATAACTCAATATGTGTTTTACTCATCCTAACAGAGGCGAACCATTTTAAGAATCACATATCCAATTATTCATTGTTTAAGACACTGTTTGTGTCTGTCAAATCTGAGGAACATTGAAGATATGCTGACAAAGCTGAAGGAAATTCTCATCTAACTCACAACAACTTCTGGTTGCTGGGAGATCAGTGTTGTAAATAAAGTATAGAGACATAAATTGTGGTCATAATGCCATTATCTGCATGAGGTTTTGCTTACATTGCTATTAGTTGACTCACAGGGCCTTATTTTCCTCATGCCCTCCATCCTCTTTGGCTCTTAAAATCTCTGTATTATCACTTGAGCTTCAAGCAGAGGGATTTGGTGGGGACTTCCCATTTAGAGTCTCTCTCCAAATAAAGCCTGGCTGCGGGACTGTGCATCTGTTCCTATGTGCTGCCAGAGAAATCCTTCCTGATGATACCAAGATAAGAACTAGTGTATATGTATAGCAGAAGATCACTAGGAGTCATTATGTTGATACAATATTTTGACCAGTAGTGTTTGGATTTATCCTACATCTCTGAGGTATCTACTCTATGGTTCTTGGTAACCCTAGCACTATAAGGAATGAGTAACTTCTCTGGGAGTGAAATTTAGGTCTAATCAAATATGGGTTGGGTTTTCTCACAAGTTCTGAGCCACCATTGCCCTAGCATTTTTGCATGCAGGATGTATTTTAGGTCAAAGGATTTGTAGATGGGTTGTTGTTTACATTTCTATTTTGGTATCATTTAGACTACATCCCTGTATTAATGGAACTAGAACTTAGTGTTGAAGTATTGATATAAGCAAGAGCTCTACTTTTTTATGGTAAATGAGTTGTGTGGATATTGTCTTCGACTATGCAGAGAGCAACCCTTTGTCTTAGCAACAGCCTGGTGATTTGGAAATTTCTATAGAACAACTTTGGCAACAACTCAATTGAATGCAACCAATTCCCACCTATAAAAACCTTGCCTGGCAACAAGAGATGGTCAGCTGAGACTCCATGCCCCAATTACTTGGAGTCCACATTAAGAACACATTCATAAATTCAAGGCAGATTGCCTTTTACTGTTTCCGTGCCACCACCCTCAAAGCTGGCCATATTCAGTTTTCTCTGTCTGCATTCTCTCCCACCACCTCTGCCTCATCTTCCCCCTATATGATCTGTCCCTTGAACTCCCATCTACACCTGCTCCTGGTCTACCCATAAAACCCTATTTCCCCCTCTCAGGGAGATACAGGCTTCTCCCCAGACCTCTCCTCTTCATGTAACCTCTCTGGATCTACAGGTTTTATCTTGTATATTAAATTACTTAATAGCTACTATCTATTTATAAGTGAATATAGACCATATTTATCTTTCTGGATCTGAGTTATCTCATTCGGGATTTTTTTTAGTTCTATCTGTTTGCCTGCAAATTTCATGAAGTCATTTTTGAATATTTAAGTAATATTCAATTGTGTGAACATTGTACATTTTATCCATTCTTTTGTTGAGGAACGCCAAAGTTGTTTCCACATTCTGGCTATTATGAATAAATTTACAATGAATGGAGTTGAGCAAGTATCCTGGTGGTAGAATGGAGCATTGTTTGACTATATGCCCTAGAGTGCAATCCATAGCTGCTTATTGCGGAAGTTGGATTTCCAACTTTCTGAAGAGCTGTGCTATTGATTTCCATACTGGCTGTACAACTTTGCACTCCCAGGAGCAGTGGAGAAGAGCTCCCCTGGCTTCACATTCTTAACAGGATGAGCTGTCGCTTCTATTATCGATCTTAGCCACTCTGACAGGTCCCAAGTGGAAGCTCAAAGTAGTTCTGATTTGCATTTCCCTGCTGTTTAAGACTATTGTACATTTCTTTCAGTGTTTCTCAGCCACTTGAGTTTTCTCTATTGAGAATTATCTATTTAGGTCTGTATTCCATTTTTAAAATTTGATATTTGGTTTCTAGATATCTTGTTTCTTGAGTTCTTAAAATCTTAAATATTAGTCTTTCATCAGATGTACACTTGTGAAAGATCATTTTTCATTCTGTAGCCTGGTGTTTGGTCTAATTTGACATTGTCCTTTGCCTTACAGAAGTTTTTGAATTTAATAAAGTCCCATTTATTAATTGCTGATTTTATTGTCTATATGGATGGTCTTCTGCTCAGAAAGTCTTCTCTTATTTCAATGTGTTAAAGGCTATCTCCAATCTTCTCTTTAAACAGGTTCAGAGCATCTGGCTTTTTTTTTTTTTGAGGTCTTTGATCCACTTGGTTATACTTTTCCTGCAGGGTGATAAATATGTATCTATTTTTTTTTATATGCAGACATCCAGTTTGTTCAGCACCATTTGTTGAAGAATTTTTTAAATACGTTTTTTTTTTAATTTAATTTTCTTAATTTTCAAAGCAATCTCTCTGGTTTTCTGTGTACATCTAAACTCAGTACTTTTTTTTTCTGCTGCTTTCTTTTGCTTTAGGTATTTTAGATAATGTAATTCTACATGGCCTGAAACTCACTCCATAGATCAAGCTAGATTAGAACTCACAGAAATCAGTTGTCTTCTGTATCCTGAGTGTTGAAAGTTCAATTCTGATGCTTGCATCTCTCTAGGACAAAGCTTATCTAAAAGAAAAAATCTTATTTACAGCAGCCATCAGTTCAACTTGACTTTAGAGCAGGTGCAAAGCCTTAGAAATATTCCTCGCAGAAGCTGACTTTTTTTCACTAAGGTAATCATAAAGTTCCACAATTCCCAAAGTGGACATTGCAGATCACTAGGATTAAAAAATTGTAACATAATCAGACTATCTTGGATTAAAGAGTGATAGAGTCTCAGATTTCTTTTCAAAATAAATTCTAGTCAAGGACTCTTTAAGAAGAATTATCAAGCTGCTTCCTGCACACGATGGGCTAGTGTGCTTGTGTCAAAGTATAGTATATATTAGGGAAAGGCAAATGGAGGAGGAGGCTCATGAACAAACTTTGCTTCTTGTACTCTTTGGAGCAAATTTGATTCACAGGCTTTATTTAATTTTTTAATAGAAAATGATTTCATATTCTTAAAATGTTATGTAAGTCATTATCCCTAATGATTTAACCAGCTGCTGTGCTTAACTCTATCCCTCTGTATGAAAACTTGATGATTAGTGTGACTAATGTAATGGCACAAGTGCCACTTACCTACGTTTAAGTCAAGAAACTATATTCTATACTCAAGCACGATTATAATTTTCAAACATTAGTTTTCACAGCTCAGTGTTTTTATGTAGCCCTTTTCTTTAGAGATCTCTGATTAACAACACCATCCTCACAAAGCTTAAACATTAGTTTTATTAGCTGTATTTTTAACAGCACCCAGGAGAGTTGGGAATTATTTTTAAAGTTAAAAATGAGTGTGTTTACACACCTGTTCATTGGAGACCTAATTAGCTAGGTAATTTAGGTAGCAGCACTCATGTTTTATAAAGTAAAAGAAACTATGCTACTTTGTAACCATTTTCCAATAGAAATACCATGGAAATAATGTTTAACTTATGAACACAATGCTGCTTGACATGTGGCATTGAAAAAGGAATTCTGATACCATTTTACTAAGAGTAGGTATAATGAAATTGAAAAGATTTTTAATTAGACTTTTTGAGAAAATTATTATATAAATTATTGAGTAAATTAGCAATTGACTTTGGACAAATTTAAATTTTATAATCAGTTTGTTATACCATCCCTTTATTTAAAATATATTTATGACCTGGTAGTGGTGGCTCATGCCTTTAATCTCAGCATTTGGGAGGCAGAGACAGGCATATCTCTGTGAGATCCAGCTCATCCTCATCTACACAATGAGTTCCAGGATAGGCTCCAAAGCTACAGAGAAACCCTATCAACCCTATCTTAAAAAATCATATATATATATATATATATATATATATATATATATATTATTCCTTGGTTATAATAAAAAATAATGTAGATATAAATATTGTAATTATCGTTCTTGCTTAATACCTATTTTGTCATATGTAATTTTACTATGTTAATATTAAAAACTTCCTTTTTATTTAAACAGAAAAGGGGAAATGCTGTGATGCTTCAGTATATGTGTTGCTTTTATTAGTTAATGAATAAGAATACTGTCTCAGCCTGTTGATTGGGCAGAGT
Source organism: Microtus ochrogaster (assembly GCF_000317375.1). Classification (NCBI taxonomy): domain Eukaryota; kingdom Metazoa; phylum Chordata; class Mammalia; order Rodentia; family Cricetidae; genus Microtus; species Microtus ochrogaster. Next base: position 18,060,522 of record NC_022027.1, read on the forward strand.
AGAACTAGGTCGGGAAAACTATACTGAAGGCTGTGAGAAAGAAGGTGGAGTCAGGAAAATCAATGCAGCTGCCACTGGGAATGGATGAGCTAGAACCTTGCTGGTAAGCCTCAGCCATATGGCAATACACAGATTAATAAAGATCAGTTAAATTATGATGTAAGAGATAGCTAATAAGAAGCTTTAGCAAATAGGCCAAGCAGTGATTTAATTAATACAGTTTGTGTGTGGTTATTTCAGGAGTCTAGGAAGATGCAAAACGAATGAATGATCTCCTCCTACAACAAATATTTATATGTGTGTGTATACACACACATACATATATGTACAAATCAATGTGTTTCACTGTGATACTCTACATATGCACACATTGTGATATATCATGTTTATATCAAGTCTACACTTCATTTTCTTTTCTCTCTTCTTTCCCCAGATTGTCTTACCAGTCCCTAAGAATCTTTAACTTTCGGTTTATTTTTTTATTGTTTTTGAGCATGAGGGAAAACATGTGCCTGAAATGTTCAATTCAATCAAAAATTCAATTCAATCTTCTTTCCTATAAATGATTGAATATTTTGTCTTCTTGGTTGCTGAGTAATACCCATTGTATATATAAAGCATATTATCTTCATTTGGTCAAATTCTCAACCTGACTGGCTTTATCAGTTATTAGGAATACTGCATAAATAAGCAGGTACCATGTTGTAGCAGACTTCATTTTCTTTAGAGGTGCCCAAATGTGGCATAGTAAGAAGCTGCAAGTTATGTTTCCAGCTCTTTTGAAGATCCTAAATAAGGCTATCCATAGTGTTTTAAAAATTACATTCTTACCTGAGAGAACTACAGGTTCCTTTGACCCAAACTTCACTATACATGCTCATTTGATAGTCATATTATTGATATTCATATCCTGCAGGTAGAGGAAACAGCCTGAGTTTGACCTGAATTTTCTGGTTTTGTATCTAGCGTCATGTCAAGCAGTTAAGTCATGTTAGAATTTTGATCAGTAACATCTTTTATTCCATCTCTAAAACCGTATTATAGCTAAATTCTCAATACACTGGAAATGAACTCTTCTCTCCTATATAAGGATAAGTTTATTTAGGATCACACGTTTTGATAATTCATAATAACTTTAATAGAGGATTTCCAAAAGAACATCTCTGGTCTGATGACACAAATATAAAGAATTTTTAGAGACAAACATAAACTAAAATATCAACCTTTCTATCAAAGTGTATGAAGTACTTTTTATGGTAGCAAAATGGCATTATGGATTTGTGCTCCTATGGAACTGCTTTCCCAAATATTCTCCCTGCCATGCCCAAATTACTACAATCTAGAGAGAAAGACAAATTTGGACCTTTGTTACTGGCTTCAAGGTGATGAATTAAGGGTAGTGAAAGTGCTGAATCATATCTTTTAGTTGAATTTCTGGGAAAGGAATCTAAGGTATGCAAAATCTAGTTGCTCTTGCAAGGAATTACCTGCACAAGGAGAATAAATACAGGAGAGCTAACTGATGTTCCTGATGGCTGTCAAAGTTTGAATGTGGTGGCCTATGTAATGATATTTCTCTCACTAACATTATATTAATAAATATAAATCTCTGGGGAAAATTAAAAAACATATTCCACCTGAAATAAATATGATAAAAGTACATGATTATTTACTCTCAGTTTTCTAGCACTATTTTGAAATATTATATGAAACATCTGTTGGTAAGGCTCAAACTAAAGGACGGTTCTACTAACATAACGCCCTTTTCATCTTTGGTCTCTAAGGAGATGGGCTGGAAAGTTATTTTAGTAGCTTAAATTATAGACATGGTTTTTATGGTGTCAGTGGAGGCCATCATCTCATTTTGCATAAAACACCAAACAGCTATTTAAAGTTAATGAACTTTCTTTATTAGTATATCAGGAACATTTAAACCAGTGATCTAGAAAAAGAGTGCTCTGTATGTCCAGTCATAAATTTTGGAGCTCCAAATCACCTTGGTTAGTATTTTCTTTAATATCTAGAAGAATTATATTCAACTGTACTTGTCTAAAAGTGGCTTTGAGGGAAACTCCTTTCATTGTTTTGTTTTGGAAGTGAATCAGTAAGTTTTGTTTGCTATTTTTATTAACGTAAATTATTTTTAGCTATGTAAGAGATATACTGCTTTTTGATATAATAATACATATATTATAGATGAATGACTACAAGCAATCTATAAATTTTATGGCATTTCTTAAAAACATACAAAAATGCACAGATTTGGAAGACAAATATTCATACCTAAATATACACATCGTCAATATATATAAATGTGTTATATTTCATTTCACAACTATTTGTTTTTAAATTTTTTAGTATTGTGTGTACCTGCATTTATATGTGTGTACCTGCATGTAAGTGTATGTGTGTCTGAATGTGTATGAATTATTATATGCCTGTATGTGTATGACTGTGCATTTGTGTATATCTTTGAGTATTGTGTATGTGTGAGTGTCTGTGGATGTATGTGTGTGCCTGAATTTAAGCATATGGGAAGAGGCTGTATGTGTGTGTGAGTGTCTGCAGACTTGAGTTGTTGAATGTCTCTGAAGCTGAAGCTCCGGTCAGTTGTTAGTCACTTGGAATGGGCATTGACACTCTTCAAAGCTAAGCCATCTGTAGCCCCTCCACCTGAAACTTATCCTTTCAAAATAAATATTATTTGACTTCTGTCTCGTACATTATTTTCTAGGTTTCTTTTACTGTTTCTGCTTTCTTTAGCTCCATATCTTATCTCTTCAACATACATATATTGTACATGTATCCATATCACATAATACTAGTTAATTTCATTTCTCTGTGTGTATATGTTTTCATATCTTGCAATTATTTCGTTTGAGCACGCATATGGTTTGGTTTATTCTTTTGCTATTATAAATTATTTCTCTTAATTTTCATGACAGAAACACATGTACATGCATATATATATGTATGTGTGTGTGTGTGTGTGTGTGTGTGTGTATGTAGATATAACTTGCTCTGTCTGTAAAGTGTTATTTGTATATACATTTTCATTGCTGACCACTTGGTATTGGGGAAAACCATTTTTGTGCTCTTCCCTGGAGAAGACCCCCATTCTCTGCATTCCTTAAATTGTCTGTGGTCTAAGAAATCTTCTCTGGATCAATACAAATAACTGACAACTTAACAGAGAAAAAAGAAGACTTTTACATCAATGTCCAAAAAATAATGATCACGTATAAAATTAATTAAAAAGCTAATTGTTAAGGTAAAACAAAACCCTTAGTCAGTCAATGTGATACCTTAGTAATAGAAAATCTGTGAACAGATTTAGCGCTTGACATATCAAAAGTAATTTTGAAGGATTTAACACTATGTTAGTTATTTATGTGGCTTTTGAATCACTTAATTTCTTCTTACAAATCCATTGCATGTATAAGTTTTCTAAATGACTCCATGAAGGTAGGGAATTTTCTTTCTTGACTTTTGGGATCCAGTGGCTTTAGTTCTTTTAGGCTAACATAGTCAAATACAGATCAAAGAGAAAGTTAAAAATGGAAGATATTCATTTGTGACAGTTTTTACGGCTAGAAAATTCATACCAAGGCATGGTGCTTCTTTCCAATTGATTTTCTTGATAGATGTTTCTTTATACTGTGTCATACTCATTCTGGTTTAAGAAAATGCTGAACATACACTTAGATTTTAACTAATTTTAAAAAATATAAAATTCAAGATGAATTACTTGATTTATAAGAAATTTCTGAAGAGAAAGAGAAGCAGGGAAATTAACAGTAATAATAACTTTATGTCTAAGTTTTGGTTTTCAGTAAAATTTCAGATAAAATATACTGCTTGTTCTGCCATCATTTTGAACAACACCCAAATATGATATTTAAATGTATTTTATTAAGCTCTCAAGAAACAGATCTAGTAAACATTCTTTGTTTATTTTTTCATAGTATGATTCTGCTTCATTTCAGCATGCTATAACATAGATGAGACACAAAATTTAGAAAGCTAACATATTTAATACTAAAGGACTGACCTATACTTTTGCTATAGACTAAATTAAATTTTCATTAACTTCATTATGTTGATATTACAACCCTGGTTATTTAGGATATATTTGAAGATAATTTTTTTAATGAGATAATAGTTTAAATTAGGTTTTGGTAGGGTCACCATTTCAATAGGACTGGAGATTTTGTGAGAAGAGAGACATCAGAATAGTGATGAGAAAAAGGTAGAGACATTCAAGGTCATAGACAGGTGAAGGTCATCACTGAGTCAAGGAGGATGCCTTAGAAGGAACCAGTTCTTTTGGTAACTTGTTCTTGGAACTTATCATTACACTGTTTAAGCCACCAGAACTTTATACAATGTTATGGCAGGTCTATAAACTAATATATGTTATAAAATACCATTTTCAAGCGCCATTGTAATCATATAGAAAAAGATCACAATCAGAGTTACATAAACAGATTAAATTATTCCTCAAATATTTGGTTAGTCTCACTTTCGATTCCTAATCAGTCCATTAAGAAAACTCCTAAACAGAAACTGCTTGCCACATTTTATCTTATTTTATCTTATTTCATAACAGTAAGTGCATATGAAACATAAACTGCAACTTTCTTAATGGATTCTTAAGGTTTCTTCCTATTTTAATGTCTGCGATACTTTTTGTTTTTTTCTTAAATCTGTAATTATAGAAATAATTTTATTTTGCTAACCTATTTTGAAGGATCAATGCAGGGATGGATAAAAAGATTGAAAAGACATGGAAATAAAAATCTCATTATCTTTGAATGTTCTAAGCTTGACCTAAGAGATCATTGTATTATTCTAGTCTCTGAATAGGAAAATGGATTTGATTGTAGCATGTAAAAAGCCAGTGACATAATGTGCTAAAACTTAGGCTGTAAGAGTAACTTATATTTTATAAAACTGTCTTTTAGAAATGCTCTTTTACAAACATAAATATTTTGTAAATGAATGTGGATAGGAGTTGTTATTTTAGGATGGTCTATTGCTTTTTCTTAATCTGTGAAGTGATCACAAATTGATCACCTACTCAAAAATGATATTTTATGCAGTGTACATGCTTGCACATATGTGAAACGAAGGAGTGTTTCTTCTACCAGTGGTTGGACCTTAAAATAGGTTACTAGCATATAATTTTTATATGCATATGTTTAAAGAAATCGTTATTTTTATTACAAGCATATAGAATTAGACATCAGAACTTTATGTTCCTTTCCCTTGTCTGTGCTGGAATTTTGTCTGGCTTGAATTTGTGCAGGTTTTGTTAATGCTTCAATTATCTGTGGCTTCATATGTACATCAACTCTAATACAACCTTAGAGAGATTGGGAAAAAATTTTAGACACAAAATACAGAATTAAGCATGACTTCTTGGTAGCTGTATATTTTCTTCAGATTTACTTTGTTCACTAGAAGCAAGCAGGGCAAGCAAGATTGCTTTGGGAGAACTCTTACTAACTCAGAAGTAATACCCAAAAATGTGTGACTCCTTTAAAAAGACTTCCTGTTTCCTGCTAGTTGAATGGACATCTCTGGCTCTTTCAGGAGGCCAGGCATCAGGTCAACATCCAAACATTCTAGGCTCCCACAAAGCCAGTACGTGCAGTAGGATCAAAACCCAGTGCCATTGTTCTTGACTTCTCAGCAGTCCTCATTGCCTGCTATGTTCAGCAAGTCCGGTTTTATCCCATGCTTTTTCAGACCCAGTCCAGCTGGCCTTGGTGAGTTCCCGATAGAACACCCCATTGTCTCAGTGTGTGGGTGCACCCCTCACGGTTCTGAGTTCCTTGCTCGTGCTCTCTCTCCTTCTGCTCCTGATTTGGACCTTGGGATTTCAGTCCGGTGCTCCAATGTGGGACTCTGTCTCTGTCTCCTTTCATCGCCTGATGAAGGTTAATATCCAGGAGGATGACTGTATGTTTTTCTTTGGGTTCACCTTCTTATTTAGCTTCTCTAGGATTGCAAATTATAAGCTCACTGTCCTTTAATTATGGCTAGAAACCAAATATGAGTGAGTACATCCCATGTTCCTCTTTTTGGGTCTGGCTTACCTCACTCATTTCTATTTCTGTCCATTTGCATGCAAAATTCACTTTGGAAAGCAGTGTGGTGGTTTCTCAGGAAATTCGGCATCAACCTACCCCAGGACCCAGCAATACCACTCTTGGGAATATACCTGAGATGCCCTATCATACAACAAAAGTATATGCTCAACTATGTTCATAGCAGCATTGTTTGTAATAGCCAGAACCTGGAAACAACCTAGATGCCATTCAATGGAAGAATGGATGAAGAAAGTATGGAATATATACATATTAGAGTACTACTCAGCAGTAAAAAACAATGACTTCTTGAATTTTGCATGCAAATGGAGGCCAAGCATCAGAATGGAGGTTGTGAGCAGAGTGCTATAGTTGATTGATGGAAAAGTGGACCCACTGTGTTCCTGGAGCTAGGGTGGGAAACATGGCTCTTAGAGCTGGCAGTAAACATACTTCTTCCATGTTAGATTGGGCAGAGCCAAAAGGCAAAGCAGACTTGGTCCTAGCCATGCCTGCTTAGAGTTATAAAACAAAAAGCACTCCTGATCTGAAAACGATTAGAGATCCACAATAAAGACAGACTCAGATGAAAATAAACCTCTAAACGGGTCACAGTGTGAAATGTAGGCTTGCGAGAAAGAAGAAAAGGAGTATAGACAGTATAAAAAGAAGTAAATAGCAATAAAAATTAAGACAAAGTCTTTAAAGAGACACAGTATAAACAGTCATAGATTAAAGGAGTAAATAAAAATAAGCCAAATAAGGACAGAAAATAAACAGAGAGTCTGTAATATGTATATTATTGTGTTTTGGTGGTTTTTTTTTTCCATGAATGAACTAAGTACAGAACATTTCATTGTATGGGCTGCTAAGCTAAACCAACACATACACACACACACACACACACACACACACACACACACACAAACACACACTCATTGCATCTTGACTTCAAAATTTGGGTCTAAGGATATGTTGCCTTGGAAAAGAGGTCCTGTGTTTATTTTAACAGAGGATAGAAAACTGTGGATTCCTTATTGGATAATAAGGTTTGATCAAACAAGGCACCATGAGGCAATGGCCCAGATGGTCCAACATCCATGATAGCTTCAGGAATGTTGGCTGACATAGACCTACCATACAGGATATCCCACAAAAGACCTGATTAACAGTGTCCCCAATCAGCATGAAATAGTCTAGAGAACACGGCCTAAATTTCCCTAAATGATTGTTTATAAATATTTGTTTATATTTAATGAAAGTTATTCTATAGGGATGAATACTTTTTGGTGGTATGGATCTTGGTTTATTAATACCAATTTAAGGTAATCCCATTATATGTCCATTTCTACTCTTGATTAAGGTATTGTGCTTTTGCAGTTCACTTAAAGATGTAATGTGCAATTAAGAAATACACATTGAAATAGGTAGTCACCTATAATAGTCAAACTTTTAGCCATGTTAGTTATGTGTTCTAGATATACAGAGATATAGTTCAGATGGATAGTTATTCTTCAAATATGAATATGGCACTTAACATCTTTTAAGAACTTAGAACTTTTATGATAATGAGACTCTTCTCCTCTTGGCAGCACTGACCTATTTCAAGAGGATGGTGGATATCAAAGAGACTCCTTTTGGAGTTTGTTAGCTATTTGAGAAAGAAACTGTTCTTGCCTGCACTGCTTGATGGCATGCTGTATGAACTGGACATGCAGGATTCACAGAAAAATGATGGCTACAATTGCCCAAAGAAGGTGAGACAATCTTTCAGGGTTCCTGCTACATGAAAGAAACTGCCAGAAATTCTACAGGACATGGAAGATAGCAACTGATGAATTTTGCTAGTACAAGGCAGAGCAGATATTCAAACTGCTGCTTCAATGAAAAGTCTGCCAGATATTATGGGCCTATAAGCTGAAGATGGATGCTTCAATGTTACAGAAGAACTTTGGGTGACTGTCCAGGCAAAGACATGCCTCTGTCAAGTCTAGGGTTTTGTAAGATGCTTACAATTAACTTACTATTAACATAGGTAATATTATATCCTCATGGTGTCTTTGATAGAGTTGAAAAATAGATAGTTACAATTATAGCTTTCCTTATTTATAATAAAAAATAATGTAGATATAAATATTGCAACTGTAATTCTTGCTTGATACCTGTTTTGTTATATGTAATCTTACTATGTTAAAATTAAAACCTTTCTTTTATTTAGAAAGAAAAGGAATTCCCCTCTGTATGCAATGAATATGTTTTATTACCATTGGTTATTAAAGAAGCAGTTTCAGTCAATGGCTTAGTAAAGTCAGGCAAGAAATCAGAACATAGATATAGAGAGAGGTAGAGACAAAGATACACCCTGTAACTCCTGAAGAAGAAAGACAGCAGTCACCAACCAGTACTTACTGTTAGGCCACAACCTCATGACAATACACAGAATAATAGAAATGGGTTAATTTAAGATGTAAGAGTCAGCTAAAAATATATTTCAGCTATTGGTCAAACAGTGTTGTGATTAATATTTCTGTGTTATTATTTTGGTCTGGGTAGGCAGGAAATGAATGAACAGTCTCCAACTACAGCCTATGGGATACCAGAAGAAAGAACAGTTCTGCACCCTTGGAAGTTCCTATTATTTATGCATGAAATTACTTTGCTTTATTTGTATATAGATAAAAGATAAGGCCCTATGTGGGGGAAGGTTATAGATTGGGGTTGTGTTTGGGTCAGAGACAGAAATGTCTCCCCATGGAGAAAGTGGTTAATTCACATGGAAAGCATAAAACTTAAAAAAATAAGGGAGTTGAAAATACTAATCTACTTCTCTATAAAAATGAAAAGAGAGACATTAGAAGTCTTGATTATTTGTTTATACAATTTTTTTCAGAGCGCTTGAAAATTTCAAGATGTATTAAGTTTTTGATGCAATCAGTTTCGTATCCAGGAAGGATTGCCAACACTTTTTACCTAATTAATGTCGCTTTAAATATGTGTCAGTTAGGATCCTATAAACAGAGGCAGGTATGGGACCAAAAACAATATCATTCCTTTGATTTCTGAGTTTGATTGAGAATTTCAGGCTTGTATTTGTGAAATGATAATAATAACTGGATAGAAAGAGCATCCTAAGATATTAGGAGACAATTAAAATTCAAGAACACTGCTGCTGAAGGGTCATGAATTTCAGCTTAGTCCGTTATACACAGAGGCACTATCTGAAAGAGATTTTATTTACATGTGTGTTAGTTACTTTTCTCAATGCATTCAGTAAATGTTTGACAAGCGTATTTAAGGAAGGGAAGGTTGATCTTGACTTAAGTCTCAGGGGCACAATCTATCAAAGCAGGAAATATGTGACTTCAGTGTGGAGAGAGCAAACAAAGGAAGTAGAGCCTAGCTACAAAACCTCAAGACCTACCCTATGATAGTAAGACCTGACCTTCTTCCAGATGTTCCCCCTCCAAGTGGTTCCTCAGTGATCTAAAACAGTAACATTTGGCCCCAATAGTTTAGAAACAGCAACTTAATGGGGATGTTGAGTATCCAATGTTAACATTTTGACCATGTGTTTTCTAGTCTAGCACTGATTTTACAAGACAAAATGCAAGCAAAGATACACCTATTCTTCCTTATGCTGTTTCTGCCAAATATTCTGTCACAGTAACAAAAAAGGTAATTAATGCACATACCAAAAATTATAGTAGGTTATAAATATGCAAAAAAAACACCCTTACTACCAAAGAGAAACAGTAACAAATACAGTCACTTCAACTGATTTTGCTGAGTCTTGTAGTAGCAGTGATTTAGTCTCCGGGATTTATGCATAGTTTAACACTTAAGAAAGTTTGAATTAGAGTTTATATTATCAATTTATTAAATAGCCTTTTATGAAATATTTACTGTTGTGGAAAGGGGATTAGAGGTTATATGTGTTTGAGACAAATAACAGCATCATTAAACACTAGACGATGAATTTATTGCTCCAGACCTGAACAATGAGGCAGGCATGGGGAACACTGGCAGTTATATAAAAGTTCTCTGAAGGTCTTCAATAGACTTTTATCAGGAGTTTTTCAAATTTCATAGTACAAAGTGATTTTGAGTCACAGAAGTCCAGTTCCTTATATTGTACTTCTCCAATACAATATCTCCATTTAGATTTTGTTTTCTTCAGGCAGCAGTTCTAGCCACATCACCATCTATTTTTTCCCTCTAATTTCTTCAACCCCTCATCTTTCTACTCTGCTCTTAATTTAATAGGCTAATAATTCTCATTATTGGTTCATTAAGACTCAAACATCCATAAAGCTAATGAAAACCAGTGGGGCCACACTGAGTTAAAAAATCAGATAACTCATTGCAGTTTCAATTATTGTTCCCTCCACTATGAAAGAAATATACAAATATGTTCTGGATAATTATAAGATTGATTTTGATTACAATAGAATGTAAAAAACAATGTTTCTTTTAAAACACTTTAGTTAAATCTTATTTATCTTTAAGCGTAATGAGAAATTACAATTCTCAATTGTCATATATTTAGTTTTACTTAATTAAATTTATTTTTCTATGCCCATGGAACAAAATATTTCTTAGTGGCTTAAAACAACATCTCTGAGTTAACTGAAAGTTCTGGGGTCTCAAATTCCAGACACCAGAGCCGGGCGGTGGTGGCACACACCTTTAATACCAGCACTCGAAAGGCAGAAGCAGGCAGATCTCTGTGAGTTCGAGGCCAGCATGGTCTACAAGAGCTAGTTCCAAGACAGGCTCCAAAACCACAGAGAAACCCTGTCTTGAAAAACCAAAATAAATAAATAAATAAATAAAAATAAAATTAAAAAAAATTAAATTCTAGCGACCAATGTCTGTTAGTCACTATACTTAAAAAGTAGACAAGACAGAATGTAGGGGTTGGACAGATTATGTACTCATGTATACAATGGGTTATATATACAAAATGAATATTTTCAGTATAATATAGATATAACTATATACATATATATATATATATTATCAATAATAATTATGTAAGAGCCATGAATCATGAACTTGACAGGGAGTTTTTGGGGAAATTAAAGGAGTTAGGTGGAGGAGTGAGGGTTGAAAGTGGCATAGGCAGTATTCATCGGGGTCCACCCTGGACAAAAGTACCTCTTGCCAGGGTAGACGTGGGGTTTTAGAAATAGAATAAATAATATGAAGATGTGTATAAAAACTATAATACAGAAAAACATATAGGATAGTATCAGGAGGGAATTCGAGGGAGTACTGAAAACCACCCTCGTTTAATTTCCAACTGCTTAAAATATCCCTGGTCTCAAAAGACAGGAGTAAGACAAAAAACTACATTAACATGATACAAGGAAATGAACATACCAATTGAAGGTCGCAGGCTACATTCATAGTTAAACATTCTGCTGCTACGACAGAACAAGTCAAGCTTACACCCTAGACCAAAACATTCTGTAGGCAAACTACTCCCTTGGTGGAATCTAAAGTTATCTCTTTAAGGGAACTGAAACTTAATATGATCCTTAGACTTATGTTTGAGGTAGGAACAGATGTACTTCTTTATTCCTAGATGACAACGTCTCTTTATTAGCTACAACTCTTGACAATAAACTTGAGAGAGCAGAACTTTCTGAACTGTTCTGTGTGGGACCTTTGTTTGATGTAGAGGCACAATAACCTTGAAGAAACTAGAATAAGATCCAACTCTCTAACTTTTAGTCAATGTGGAAATAGGCTCATATTTTCTGGCTTTCACAAGTATCATATAATAAAGCCTGAAAATAACATTTAAAAGTACTCAAAATATGAACAAGAAAGAGAGAATGAAGGAAAAGAAAGATCATTGATATAGCTATATTGTGTGCAGAATGTATATAAATTATAAAGTTATCAAAGATCTGATTGCCACTGATTCCCCATATAAACTCTGTACTTGTCAAGTTGTTGAAGATCACTGACCACAGGATATTACATTTTACAACTGATATGGGGAATAGGTAGCTTATGTGGAAGATTTATCTTTTTTTTTGAAGACGGCATTTCTCATTAAGCATGG
>NC_022027.1:18072786-18080334 GCF_000317375.1 Microtus ochrogaster
AATTCACAGAGATCCGCCTGCCTCTGCCTCCTGAGTGCTGGGATTAAAGGTGTGCGCCATTTTGGGCATATATTTGAAAACAAAACACACATTCAAAACATTGCGTATACACAAAACATTCACACACAGAGAGGCGGTTTCTTCATAGAAGGGAAAGTTGGATTGTTTCAAAGTAGAATTTATCTCTTATGGTTTGAGTTTAAAATCATCAAAGACCTGCATTTAAGGCCTGATATCCAGTCTGTGTCACTCATGGGTGAGGGACCTTTAGGATATGTGAAGATGCTAATAGATAGGTAATTTAGTTTACCTGGTAAGCAAATTGGGACCCTACTACTTTATCTCTTATTCTTTGCTTCCATTCTGCCATAAAGCAAACATTTTGTCACCAATAGGCTTTTGTCTATTATGCTGAGTCTATGGAGCAGAAAGGAAAGAAATTGTAGATTAAAACTTCTGAAACCTATCCTCAAATAATTCTTGCCTCTTTTAAATTAATGATCTTGTATATTTGGGTATTCTGATAATAATCTGACTTAACACAGTTCAAATTCTGAAAAGAAAGGTGCTATTTCTTAAGGAACTAATAAACTATTTCTAGCCATTAGCTCCTACAACAACAGAAGACCTCTGATCTAAAGAAAATAGATCACACTAGCTATATGAAAAGCTAAGAAACAGGTCTTGCTATTGATTTAACTTCTACATGAGGATATTCAGTTGACATCATGGTTCTGCCCAGTAAAGACCTCTAGCAGAAGATTCAGGCTAAATATTTTGAACTCTTGGGTGCAGAAGTGATTAGTTACTAAATCTACTACTTCAAATGCATAATAATAAGCTGCTTGTTTTGATAATATGAACATGGCTAGCAAACTAATATGCTGAAATTTAATATCCTTTATGAGTTATTAAGAAGTAAATCCAGGTGGGACCTTTTAAAAATAATTAAGAATCTGACTTAATTAATTGCATTATTGGATTAATGGAATAATGAGATTAATAATTTGTTTAGAGGTGGTTCTGTAATAAATTTTTGAGTGAGTATCAGACACACATGCTGCTTCTTGCCTCTTATTTTTTCTACCATACTGATACTGTACCTGTAAAAAAGGCATCAGTAAATTTGATTCATCAAGCTTTTTCATAACAATGAGTCAAGCAAAATAAACCTCTTTCCTTTAAAAATTTAGGTATTATGTCACTTAAACACAAACAAGCAAATAAGCACAAATTGAAACACTTAACCATTCAAAAAAAGGAAGCCCAACTTTAGCAGTGCTTAACACATAATTCTTCAATATTCAGTTGTCTGTCAAACCAAATACACCTGGTTCTTAAGTCTACGTACAGTTATCTTATCAAGCAGCTTTGAAGACTCATACCCTTAGAACTTCTGATGTGCAATAGCCATGAGGAGAGATTTCCAGTTGACATATTTGTTTGACTTCAGGCCAGTTGTTTCAGGTTTACCAATGAAAGTTTCTATACTTGTCCAAATACTTGTTGTCTTGTAAGACTCCTTGATATTATAGTAGAGGTCTATTAAAATAACAATGGAAGACACAAGTCTGGGACCTTCGAGGGAGTAGACAAGAACCAGAGAGTTCTGCAGGTCAAAGCACAAATCCCAAACCTCTCAATGAGTAGGGCTGAGCCAGGACCTCTACCAGAGCAGGCCCAAAGCAGCAACCTCAGCATAAAGAGCCCCAAGCAATCAATGTCCATAGGAACCGGCCTGAATGACCCTTGGTATTGCAGTCTGTACCCTGGAGCGTGCCTAGTGACCTCCAGGAACATGGAGTGACCATCGGGGTGACTGGAACCATGGCCCTGACTACATGACAGGGAGCAGCCATCTGAGCCTTGAATCCACTGGCACCTGGAGGATTGATCATCATAATCACAGACAACCCCAACTAGACCAATAAGAGGAAAAGCTGAGTAGACAAAGTAAGAACACACTCAACCCCACAAAGAGCAAAATTGGAGCAGTGAAAACTAATGACCATACAACAGCAAGATTTGAAAAACCAAATATAGATGAGACAGAAGAAAATGACCTAAAAATAACTTTAGAAGAATGTTTGAGGTCCTTAAAGAGGAAATGAAAGATTCATTCAAAGAAATGGAGGAAAAGACAAACAAAAAAAAATTGGAAAACATCAACAAATCCCTTAAAGAAAACTGAGAAAAAGCAATCAAACCTATGAAAGAAACTATTCAAGACTTGAAAACTGAAATAGAGGCAATAAAGAAAACATAAGCTAAGAGAATTATAGAAACAGAAATCATGAGAAAAACATAAATGCAAGCATGAACAGCAGAATACAAGATATGGAAAAGAGAATCTCAAGTGCTGAAGATACAATCAAAAATAGACTCATCAGTCTATGAAAACATTAAATTTAACAAAAGCTTAACACAAAATATCCAGGAAATATGGGTCACAATGAAAAGACCAAACCTAAGAATAATACGGATAGAAGAAGTTCAACTCAAAAGCACAGATATATATTTAACAAAATCATAGAAGAAACTTTCACAACCTAAAGAAGGATAGGGCTATGAAGATACAAAAAACTTACAGAACACCAAATAGACTGGATCAAAAAAAAGTTTCCCCACCACATAATAATCAAAACACTAATGCACAAAATAGAGAATATAAGAACTACAAAGGAAAAAGGACAAATAACATATAAAGGTCAACCTATCAGAATTACACCTGACTTCTCAATGGAAACAATGCATAATGTGGTCAAGCATTATGCAGATGTTATGAGATTATGGATGCCAGCCCAGACTACTATAACCAGCAAAACTTTCAATCACCATAGAATAACAAAACAAAATATTCCCTGACATAACCATATTTAACCAATACATAGCCACAAACCCAGCCTTACACAAAGTACAGAAGAAAAACTCTAACCCAAGAAAGTTGGCTACATCAACAAAAACATAGACAATTGAGGATCTCACAGCAGCAAATCCCAAAAACGGAAAAACACACAAAATAGCATCACCAACAATGAAAACTAAATTCACAGGAGATAGTAATCACTGATCATTAATATCCCTTATTATACATGGACTCAACTCACCTATAAAAAGACACAGGCTAACAGATTAGACACATAAGCAGAATCCATCCTTCTGCTGAATACAAGAAACACATCTCAAACTCAAAGATAGACACTGTCTCAGAGTAAAGGGTTGCAGAAAATTTTCCAATCAAATGGACCTAAGAAAGAAGTTGGTATAGCTATCCTAATATCTAAATAAATAGACTTTAAACTAAAATCAGTGAAAAGAGACAAAGAAGGATATTCCATATTAGTCACAGGAAACATCTATCTAATTTTGAGAGCTAAAATCAACAAAATAGAAACAGAAAAAGGAATACAAAGAATCAATGACACAGAGTTGGTTCTAGAGAAAAATCAACAAAATAGACAAACCTGTATCCAAGCTAACCAAAGGCAGGGAGAGAATATCCAAATTAACAAAATCAGAAATAAAAAGGGGAACATAACAACAGACACGATAGAAATCCAGAGAATCATTAGGTCATATTTTGAATAAATATCACTTACCAAAATTAAATCAAGACCAGATAAGCAAATTAAATAGACCTAAACCTGTTAAAGAAATAGAAACATTCATCAAAAGTCTCCCAACCAAAAAAAAAAAAACAAGGACCAGATCATTTCAGTTGAGAATTATACAAGATTTTCAAAGAAGAATTAATACCAATACTCTTCAAATTGTACCACAAAATAGAAACAGAAGGGAAATTGACAAAATCTTTTTATGAGACTAAAATTGCTGTGATATCCAAACCACATAAAGACATTACTAAGAAAAGAATTATAGACCAATCTCACTCATGAACATTGATGCAAAAATACTCAATAAAATACTGGCAAATCGAATTCATGAACACATCAGAACCATTACCCAAAATGATCAAGTCTCTTTATCCTAGAGATGCAGGGATGGTCCATCATATGGAAATCTGTCAAAGTAATCCACCATATCAACAAACTGAAAATTAAAAACCACTTGATCATCTCACTAGATGCTGAAAAAGCCTTTGACAAAATACAACATCCCTTCATGATAAAGGTCTTGGAGAGAACAGGGATACAAGAACCTACCTAAAAAAATTAAAGGCAACATACAACATGCCAAAAGCCAATACCAAACTAAATGGTGAGAAACTCAGAGCAGTTCCACTGAAATCAAGAACAAGACAAGGTTGTCCACTCTCTCCATGTCTATTCAATATAGTTCTTGAGGTCCTAGCTAGAGCAATTAGACAACAAAATGAGAACAAAGGGATACAATTGGAAAAGAAAAAGTGAAATCCTCATTATTTGCTTATGATACGATAGTTTAAATAAGTGAACCCTAAAATTCTACAATTCATAAACACTTTCAGTAACTTAGCAGAATACATGATTAATTAAAAAAATCAGTAGCCCTCCTTTACATGGGTGATAAAAGGGCTGAAAAAGAAAACTGAGAAACACCACCTTTCACAATAGACATAAATAGCATAAGATATTTTGGAGTAACTCTAACCAAACAAGTGGAAGACCTGTATGATAAGAACTTTAAATCCTTGAAGCAAGAAATTAAAGACGATGCCAGAAAGTGGAAAGATCTTCAATGCTCAGGTTAGTAGAATTAATATAGTAAAAATGGCAATCTTATGAAAAGCAACCTATAGATTCAATGCAATTCCCATCAAAATCCCAGCAAAATTTGTCACAGACCTAGAGAGAACAGTACCCTACTTCATATGGAAAAGCAAAAAAAAAAAAAAAAAAAAAAAAAAAAAAAAAAAAACTGACAGGAGGACCAAGGGAACCAAATCAAAGACACACATATTAATCCACACACCTATGAACACCTGATTTTTGACAAGTAAGCAAAAAATATAAAATGAAAAAAAGGAAGCATATTTAACAAATGGTGATGGCTTAACTGGATATCATGTAGAAGAATGAAAATAAATCCATATCTATCACCATGCAGAAAACTCAAGTCCAAATGAATCAAAGATCTCAACATAAAGACAACTACACTGAATCTCACAGAAGAGAAAGTGGGAAGTACACTTGAACACATTATCACAGGGGACTACTTCCTAAATAGAACCCCAATAGCACAGAAACTGACAGAAACAATTAATAAATAGAACCTCCTGAAATGAAACAGTTTCGGTAATGCAAAGGACACTGTCAACAGGACAAAATGGCAGCCAACTGAATGGGAAAAGATATTCACCCATCCTACATCAGACAGAGGATGACTGGTCTCCTCGATATACAAAGAAATCAATAACTATATCATCAAAAGAACATATGATACAATAAAAAATGAAATACAGGCCTAAACAGAGAACTCTCAACAGAGAAATCTAAAATGACTGAAAGACACTTAAGGAAATATTCAACATTCTTAGCCATCAGAGAAATACAAATCAAAACAACTCTGAGATTCCATTTTACATCTGTAAGAATGGCCAAGATCAAAAGCACTGATGACAATTTATGCTGGAGAGGATGTGGGGTAAAGGGAACTCTCCTTCATTGCAGGTAAGAGTGCAAACTGGTATACCTCCTTTGGGTATACTTATGGTGATTTCTCAGAAAATTCAGAAACAACCTTCATCACAACCCAGCCATACCACTTTTGGGTATATACCCAAAGGATACTCAATCATACCACAAAGACATGTGTTCAACTATGTTCATAGCAGCATTGTTTGTCATATTCAGAACCCCAAAACAAACCCTCAACCAAAGAATGGGTGAGGAAAATGTGGTACATTTACACAATTTAATACCACACAGGAGAGAAAAATAATTACATTGAAATTTGCAGGCCAATGGTTGGATCTAGAAACATCATATTGAGTGAGGTAACCCAGACCCAGTACAAATATCACATGTACTCTCTAATTAGTGGCTTTCAGACATAAAACAAAGAAAACCAGCCTACAGTTCACAATCCCAGAATACCTAGACAACACTGAGGACCCTAATAGAGGATCTAACCTAAATGGGATGTAGAAAAAGACAAAATCTCTTGAGTAAATTGGGAGCATGGGGAACATGGGAGGGGGTTAAAAGGGAGGGGAGAGGTATGAAGGGAGCAGAGAAAAATGTATAGCTCAGTAATATCAATAAAAATAAAATAATAATGGTAAAATGAAGGAAATAATAAATCAAGTAAGGGAAAAGTTGTTTTTTTTTTTTTTTTAAAAAGTGCATATTGAGCATATTCTTGATGCTAACAAACAACTGAAACCACAGAAGGATCCGGAACCTATGAGTATTCTGAAACCAATATCTCTTGTTCTTGTGCTTCTTCATACAAAAGTGTTTTCAATTATAAAGCTCCTAGACATATACCCTGTGAGTTTGTCTTTATAGTAAGACTAAATGCGCTAATGTATGACTTTCTCATGACATCATTTTCTCATTCTAAAATTGTTTTTCTTTTCATAAACTACTTGGAGCAACTACATAAATACTAGTAAAATTCATGATGAAACTTCCCCTCCTATAGAGCAGCTATAATGAAATACCACCATCTCCCCATTTGTGCATACACTGATAACAGGCAAATAGAAACCATATGCTTGCACTTTCTCTTTCATCGTTTCCATTAGGATGCATTAATTTTATGGCAGAACCTCAATGATGTTACTTTGTTTGTGTTCATATTAGTCTCTTTCAACAGTATTTCACAACGTCAGACTCAATTCTGCAGTAAACAGGTAATCAAATTTCAATCAATAAGCACTTTCGTCTTTATATATGCCGCTTGGGATCAGGAAGAAATGTGGTATGAATTAACATTCTCCTTTCTAGTGAAAGAGTCATTCATTAAGGGAGAAATTCACATGCAGAAACATCATACTGTATTGAAAATACTCCAATAAGCCGGGCGGTGGTGGCGCACGCCTGTAATCCCAGCACTCGGGAGGCAGAGGCAGGCGGATCTCTGTGAGTTCGAGACCAGCCTGGTCTACAAAGGGAGTTCCAGGACAGGCTCCAAAACCACAGAGAAACCCTGTCTCGAAAAAACTAAAAAAATAAAAAAAAATACTCCAATAAAAACTAATCACTTATCTTTCCTAATGGTGTGATGCTCAGAGATTGGGTTCATGGGGCTAGAAAACCAGTTTTACCAAGAGCACCACATAGTAAAAAACACGGGCCAAACAGTTTGTATTTCTTGTAAATTACAAACACTTGTTAAGGAAAAAAGTCCCAAAGGCTTCCAAAACTATAAAATTCAGAACATGGTATTTCTTGACATTATCCAGCATTTTTTGATCACCAGCCTAACTCTTTTCCTTTCTGGTTATCCACATATTTTAGTCACATTCACTTACAGTTAAAGAAACTCTGTACATGGTCCTAGTGCTTTCAAACTTCTTTGTAAATATGTGATTCATATTGAATAAGCAGTCAGAACTAGACATGAATGAGAACAATCTCCATATTTCTATCTCCACATCATACT
>NC_022027.1:18080434-18089971 GCF_000317375.1 Microtus ochrogaster
TAGTAAACAAATGGAATTTTCAGTTAGAAAAATATATATTTGGGTTTTGGAGACAGGGTTTCTCTGTACTTTGGAGCCTGTCCTGGAGCTAGCTCTTGTAGACCAGGCTGGCCTCGAACTCATAGAGATCTGCTGGCCTCTGCCTCCCGAGTGCCAGGCCACCTCATATATCCTTTGTTTTTAACCAGAGATCAGAATTTCTATTCATATTGAGTGTTTAAGAATTTGAAAAACACTATTAGTAAACAAATGGAATTTTCAGTTAGAAAAATATAAATTAAAAGCATAAACATAGTAACTGTGTATCTAAGGAAACCACAGAACAACAGAACAAGTGAAAAAAGTTACAGTGTCACATAACAGGATAAGATGTGGAAAACACTGATCCAGATGTTCACCAGGAATTCAAGCTCATGTGATTAGGGTTGATATCGGCAGTAGGTGCCTTCATAAAAAGACCTAGGCAATTCTCAATTTTGGCTCATCACATAATTTTGTGTGCAATTCCCAGAATTAGAACAGGATCTGGAAAAATAAAATTTATCCCTACCCTTGCCTTGTAAGTCTCTTAGTGTCCACATGTGTGGTCAAGAAGAAAAGATGGTGCTACATTTTTACAATAGATGAGCTCAAATGTCCTTAGAGCCGATGTTAAGGATCATGAGATGATGTGAGTTATGCAGAGAGTAAAGGAAGAGTTCAGGTCAATTTCCAAGCTAGAATATAGAGTGGTGACACTATTGGGCCTATGTGACACTCATTTCATTAAACTGCTCATATTACCTAGGTAGTTAGGAAAGCCTGTGTTAGTCATGGTGAATCTATGTCATAAAACCTGACACCCCAAAGAAGAGACCAACTTAGATGAGCTTGGCAGGATACCTGACCTGTGTACATTTGCTTTTCTGTTGTCATCTTCTAAAGGAAACTGCCGCTGTCAGTGGTGCTGGAGCTACTGACACTGAGTAGATGCATTTTGTTCAGGATATGTGAAGATGCAATTCCTTTTGGTTTCAGAAAACTATGCCTTACCTAAGTTAGTTTACTAGTAAGCCTTGTGTAGGATGGATTAACCTATAATAACTGTTAGTTAGTTGAATTGTTTGTTCCTTGCTTCTACTTCCAAACCTTCACAGAACAATGTGCTCCACTTCCACATCAAGGAAATTTATAAATAGTTCTTTTAGCATATTTTAGCAAGGATATTTTACGTATTTTGACTTGGTACTGCATGATGCTTTGAGGTCATTTGGTTAGGATCCATGCATTCACTTTCAAAGGATGCTTGAGTTATTTTTCTGGTTGTTTTGTAAAATATAGGGTCAGGAAGTAAATTTGTGTGAATGCTTTTTTAACTGTATTATCAAGGAGAGATTGTCTCCAGAACCATTCAGCAGACAATTCATTTCCTCTCATTTAATATTATTGAACAAATAATGTTACTTATAAAACAGATCAAATCTCATGCAAATTTTCTGCTTTAGAAATGAGAAGTTTGTTGACTCTATAGTTATATACAATATTCAGGGAAAGTTCATATTAAGATAACATGCAACAACACTTAATTAAAATATAGATTGATGTCCAATTTCTTTTTAATACCGGTATCTGTCTTTTAAATTACTTTAAGAATGGAGTCCTGAAAACTATCAAAAATTCATTGAAAGCTGCACGCAAATGCATACATTATCACTAAATAACTCTGTAAAATGATAAAATGTTCATTTATTTCCACTCTTATTAATATTTACCTTAACAGTAGTGATTATAAAATCATTATTATTTCCAAAGTAGATGAAGAGTAAATACAATTAAGTTCTAGAGACCCATTCTTTACAGTTACATCAACAAAACTAATCTGTAGACATTTTCTGTAGGGACTGTGTTTTACTTTTAATTTTTTTCAACAAAGTAAAATAAAGCTTATATCTTTTTTTGAAGTCTTGAGTGTAGAGTGACTCCTTTGGTTGATATTTTTAATGAAACTTATTTTCTCATATAAATTATGCATTTCTCTGGGCATCCAGCTTTCACCTTATTTCACTAGTAGATCATCTGTTATATCAAACTACTGTACAAGTCTTAACTAAAGGTTTGTGTTCCTCAATACAGCAATTGTCTGCCAACCATAGATGAGGATGCAGAAAAGTAAGGACTTGCTCAGGAGGCCAAGGGTTGGTTTGGGTGAGGTATGGGACAACAGTAGCCCTTCTGACAACTGGTTTGCTCTCAAGAAGTTGAACATGAAAAATTTACATCTGGATAATGTGAGCAGGGACAAGTGGGGAGGTAACTCAGCTCCCACTATTTCTGAGAGAAGTGATTACTCACCTTTCACTCATTTGTAACAAGGCCTGACTGGTGTTTGGGGGCAACATATCTTATTCATCTATTTTATCCTTTACTGATTTAGGTTTAATAAAGTTATTCTGCGTTGGTCTATTTAGCAAAGTATAATTAGTATTTATCTGTACAATAAATGAACTTTTAGTCATGTAAAGTAAAAGCTATAAAAAAGTGGGGAGCAAATGAATAGTAGAAGAGGAAGAAGATGCCCAACAATAGGAAATAAGGAAAGAGTGGAAAATTCAATATCTTGTGCATTGTGAAATTAAAGTAAGAACAACAGAGCCCTGGTAAAATTGGTTTCTCCCAAGGTTTATAACATGGAAAACTCATGACAAGTAAAGACCAATTTGAAGAAGTTAAAATGATTCCCTTATTTATGGCATATAAGAAGTGACATAATCAACTTTTTATACTCACAATGATTAACTACTCTTGATTGTTCAGAGACAAGTTTTATCCCATATTCATAAATTTTGAAATGAGAGTTAATTGCATCTTGTGTATTTCATTTTGCATTCATGTCTCAGTTTAAATTTTATCCAGTATCAAATTCTCTAAATCTAGCTAAAATATTGACACTAACTACTATTCTGCTTAATTTATTCTTACACAATACCTGGTTCAGTGTCCACACAGAACATGTGGGAATAGGGAATCTCTTACAGTTCTGTTACTACTATCTGATTGCTGCTATTGGAAAGTTGGGGAACAGCTGCTTGTGTTCTCCATGCCTACAGTGTATCTTAGTTCTCAGAAGTAAACTCTGTATAACTATTCCTAGTTATCATTCTTTTCTAAAATCTCAAGTACTGGTTTTATATATGAATTAAGTGGAACTGTATTCTTTACATACAGAAAAAAAATTCATTATTTTCTGGCAATGTACACTGAAATGATAGATAAATATTTTGGGATTTGAATGCTTAAAATACCCAGGATGGTTACGAAAACTCAAGTAAAAAGGAAATGAATCTAAAAAAAAAACAGGTACTAAATGACTTTTTATTAAGGATTTTCATATGTGTCAGGCGGTGGTAGAGTATGACTTTAATCCCAGTATTTGGGATACAGAGACAGGCGGATCTCTGAGTTTGAGGCCAGGCTGGCCTATAGAGGCAGTTCCAGAATGCAAGGCTACTCAGAGAAACTTGTCTCAAAAAAAAAAAAAAGAAAGAAAAGAAAAATAAAAGAGGAAAAAAGAATTCTTACTTTTTAAAATAAATTTCATAACTAATATATTGTTGTAACTTACTGTAGTATTTGTACTTCATTTCTGATTCATATGACATTTTATATTAAATTGGAAATTGGAAAGACAGTTTTTTCTATGATGTATTGTTATTCTGTGTTATAAAACATCTTAAAACTTCCATTTAAAATACAGTTTTAATATTGAGTCAATATTCACTCACATTATTTCTGAAAATTTTGATGATCAAGGAAAGGGATGCAATTTAAATTATTTAAGTAACGATACCCTGGGTGTATCCTCCATTTCTATATGTCAGAAAATTATAAATATGGATAGCCTAAATTTCCCACAGTGTCAGGAAATACATTCATCCTTGATATAATAAAGAACATCACTGTTTTCAAGATCCAAGATCATTGTATGAGATACATAAGTCCCCTAGGCAGGGCTGCAAAACAAAATAAGTGAATAAAATTATATTTCAATGTCTCCAACAGCCTTTCTCTGCTAGACAGTTAAATGTTACCTTTATATCCTATTATGACAATTATCTCAGTTGCAATATGCACTCTGAATTTTAACACATTTCCTTATTTTCATCATAGTTATTATGTCTCCAATATAATCTTAGGAAGATTCAGTATAAATTACAAATCACTTTTTGTTTGAATCAACTAAAGGGAAATTGACCATTTCCATATACCATGAAAGGAATGTGGTTTATATTCATGTGTCACAAGGCCATTATGCTGATATTTAGAAAAAATGGCCTGAAACAATCACTTACAAATGTTTTCTAAATGATTTGAAAGCAGAGATTGTACTACAATAATGTTTATGTTGGGCATCATGGCACATTCCAGAAACCCACGAGAGGAACAGATATAAGACACAGTAATTCCAAGGTCAGGGCTAGCTAGTGATTTGAAGAATAATAGCCTGGATAGCACAGTGAGACATTATATAGCTAGGTAACTAAATAAATTGATAAACACAGCTTTAAAAATGCTCCTACTCATATTAGCTTCCTACAATGGAATCTACATACAAATTAGAGATTAATGAATTGAATCTGCTGTTTATATCCAAAAGTTATTTCAAAGCAAAGGGATGAAGGATTTATCTTTTGTGACTATTTTGTTTCTCTTTACAATATGTTGAGGTTTTTGCTTATTTTTCTTCTTCACAATCCTCAGCACCAGATATTCTTTGTTTTAGTTAGTTGTTCTGACTCACCATCATCCCTTAATTTCAACTATTATGCTCTGAAGCACAACTTTATTTCTAAACTTATCATAATTATCGTTTATTTCAGCTAGATAATTCAACTGTCAGTGCACTATTTAGATATATGGAGGCATTAGCATGTGGTTTCAATCAAATTTGAGGCATAGATTTTTATATTGGTAAATCACTTATGGAAACTTCAATATTCAATTTAATGTATCAATAGCATCATTGATGAGAAACATGAACACTTTCAGGTCATACAAAGAATATCAGGTGAATATATTAAAAATCAACAAATATTATTATTTATTTTTGTGGAGAAAACTTAAAAATGATGGCAGGTAAGTAGGTTTTTGAAATATAATGTTATATTTTAGTGTAGTTGTTTAATTTAAATGCCTGTTTTATTTACTACATAAACTCTATGTGAAACACCCTACCAGGGATTAGCTTGCTCACAAAATATGCTTCTTCTACTCAATTTAGATTTTTAATAAAGTTCTTATTTTATTAAATAGTAGCACAAACATGTTCTCTAGCATTGGGAGACTGTGGCAAGGAGGTGGTATGTTTAGGGCCAGCCTAGGCTACACACAGAATTTCAGGCCAGGCTATTCTGCACATTGCAACACTGCCTCAAAAGACAGAAGTAATTCTCAGTGAATGTCACTCACTGAGTGCTGCTGCTGCTCCATAACCGAGTCACTTCCAAGAAATCACTTCCTTCAGGTTAGCTTCCGCGTGGGAAGTAAAAATTCCACTTCTCAGACTCTTACCAGGGTATCCATAGAACTTTAATATACAAGCCTGCTTTTAATTGCTACATTCTTCCGGTCTCACCACCTTAATAGTTACAGGTCAAAAAAGACATCAGCCTGCGGCCTGTTTGGAAAGATTTGCTGTCAATGCCCCCCTTTTTCATTGATCCTTCTTTTATTCTCTGCCCTTCTTGTGGCAGGAAGTTGCTTTGGAGTAAGGATATACTGTTAATTTCACTCTGTTGTGCCTCATTTCATTAATTTTAGTTGTTTCTTTCACCTTGGCTTTGTCTTGGGCTTGTCCCGTTGAAAGCAACAGGTTTACCATCTGACTTTCAATCCCATATTGTGGCATTTCAATCCCATATTGTGGCATTTCTTCCTGGTGAAATATTTAGTTTAATATAAAGTCTTAAATATAATTTTTCATTTTTTATATTCCTGTTTATATTCTACTGAAAGAAATGCTTTAAACTCTGCTGAATCCCCCAGTTTGTTTTTAAGTAAGCATAAAAGCTGAAAATGCCCTACTTGTACCCAGGCATATCCATACATACACTTTAATATTATGATTCTGATTTTATATATAATATAAATATAATCTGATTTTCTATACAATTAAGAATGATAAAAAATGAACTTTTATTATTTTCTACTCTATTAACAGTAGAAACATACTCAAGAAAAACATGTCTATTTTTTTAACTTTCCAACTCTTTCAATTTTAAAACCTAGGAATTAAGTACATTTCTTAAAAGCAAAAATAATTCACAGCATTTTATATCCTCATACATCTTGTACTAGAATTGCACACGAAATCCATTAAAGCTAGAACCATTAAAAAACACCTATTTCAAGATAAAATTCTAAAGAAAATTACCATTAGAGGGCACAAATACTACATGCTACATAAGAAAACTTATAAATGTCTCAAGATAAATTTTAAAGAAAATTATTTATAGTGCTATTAAAAAATCCATCTCTGAGGCCAAAACTCTTGTACCTAAATGAAAATTTATCACAGAAATTTTCTAACTGCATACTCACAGGAAAACACTCTCCTTTTCACCTTCTTCAGGGACCACAAATAAAAATAGACATTTTCTCAAGCCCTCTTTCATCTTTTCTGTGTTTGTATCTTTGGCATTCATTTGTTTTCTTCTTGCAGAGCCACATTTTATTGACAACTTTCTGACATCTGTTCTTATTTTTAAAGAAGGCAGAGCCCCTCCTAAAAAGTGATAAACTATTTTGCCCCTAGTCCTTAAGCATTCTCCTCTCTCAAGGATGCAGGTCACAAGTTCAGGAAGCAGGATCCCAATAGTTTCTCAGAAATGGTAACATTTACTATTACACATCACTTTACTGGTGCTTTCCTGACGTTCCTCCTTTCATATCTAACTAATTCTTCACATTTCTAAGGAAAACATAGAAATTCTCTGACCAGAGTCTTCGTGGCTTCACTTTTATTTCCTCATTGATCATACTCTGCACTAGTTTTAACCATATTTCTACCCATACTTCCTGCTGGTTTCTGAGTGAAATTCTTTGTTTCCTTCCTCCAAAAACAATGGTTCTGAGAGCACATAATTGAACATAAAAATGACAGGAAAGCAATATAAATACCTAATTGTAAACTGAGACTGCACTTTTGTTTACCAGCCACCCAGACCCAAATAATCACATTGAAACTATATTAACTGGAACCATATTAATTGGCCAGTGGCTTAGACATATACCTAGCTAGCTCTTACATCTTAAATTAACGCATTTATATTAATCTATGTCTTGCCATGAGGCTGTGGTTTACTGGTAATGTTCTGGCACCTTTCTCTTTGGGCAGCTACATGGCATCTTCTTGACTCTGCCTACTCTTTCTATCTCTCTATTCAGAATTCCTGCCATATTTTACTCTGCTAAGCCATTGGTTGAAACAGCTTGATTTATTAACCAGGTAAAGCAACCCATATACAGAAGTACATCCCACATCATCTACTTGCCTTAATTGTAATAAAATCCACTCTAGAAAATAAGGAGATTATCATTCCTTTTCTCCTTTTTTATTTTTGAGTCCTTGAATTCTAGATTTCCTTTATAATCTGGGGTACCTCTTAAAATAACCATGGAAATGTAGAAATTATTTACTTCTTAGAACTGACCAGAATAAAGAGGTGCTAGGATATCAAAGGGTCTTTCGAAGCTTAAGGATCACTTTACTAAATATTAAGACTCAAATTCCTTCCTTTGTATATTCATTTTATTTTCATTGTATAACCTTTAACTGAAAATCACACCACATTTCCCAGTGATCATTTTCCACATAAGATCTAACAAGTCCTGCAAGGCTCCTTTTTGCTATTTACTAAACTCATTTGTATTTTTATCATGACAATGTTGCTAATATAAGATGGTAGTTCTGTTGTTAAGGTAAACAGTAAGTCTTATCTCTACTTGCTATAATTCCACCTGCATTTGTTGCTATTGTTCATTTTGTGTTTTCTGATCAGTAAAAAATAAAATATATTCTCTGCATATTATCTCAAATGGCTTTCTGACTTCCAAATTGACAAGTTTAGCTAAGCAGTATTTGAAAGGCAGCCTGAACTTTCTGCAAATGAATGAGAATCTTCAGTCTTCCATGTTCAAATTTCCTATAGAAGATTTTTTTGATTAATTGAATAGATTAGAGTTCTCAAATTTCATTTTTCAAAAAGAATTCTAAACAAGAAAAATGAATAAGTATATATAAAAATTATATAAAACAAAAATTAAAATAAGCAGGCATGGGGCATATCAAAGACTTACCTAAGTGGCCTTGGCTTTACTAGAACTCTTTCTGAAAAGTAGGGTGACAGTCTGAGTGGAGTGATAGGATTAAAGGCATCTGGGCATGGTGATGTTCTTAATCTAAGCACTCTAGGGGAAGAGGCAGGGAGAGCCCCTTGATCCAGCACGATCTACATAGCAACTCCCAGGTTAGTTGGCAGTCAAGACTATACAATGTGAGATTCTGTCAAATAATAATAATAATAACAAATAATAATTATGTAACCAATTACCATCTAGTCCCTTTTCTATAAAGACTAGAAAATGATAAAGAATACGCCTGATCATTTAAAAATTGAATTTTTAAACTTCTTCTTTTGTAGAATATAAGAGCATTTATATTGTTGATGAATGAAAGAATTATAAACTTATATTATATATGTTTTTGTTATCCGATCAAAGTAGGAAAAATAGGTACTGTTTTTATTCAACTTAAATAAATGGCACAGAAAAGAAGATAAATGAATTGGTCTACTGCAAAGAATTTTGACATGAAATTATTGTTAAATTGAATGCACATTATACTTTTAGTTTGCCAGAATAGCACTGAATTGAAATTTATATCAGGAAAGATATAATAAGAATAAGAATTTAGCCATTTACTAAATTATTAAATTGTACTCTGTCAGTCATTAGCTTAAAAGTTTATTATTGAATTAATGTGTGCTGTCACTGGAATCTCTTTACATTTAATAATTCTTAGGCTCTTCTGTGTAGTCTCAAGCACTTTAAAATTTTTGAGAATTATCACACAAAAGGACACTTCTTGATTTCTTTCGTGTTGTTTTAACTCCAGGAGAGAACTACTAAAGAGGCAGGAAAATTATTTCAAAATTTTACATGGCCACATTGCTTTGTAAGCAAGTATATCAAACGTACATCTCTATATTTGCATGCAAAAATTACCGTCTACCAGTTCAAAAATTTTCTTGTATATGAGGAAGAGTTGTACCTCTTAGACATTCGTTGTTGCAAATCTCAAATTTTAAGCACTGAGTTTCCATCATTCTGCCCCATTACTTTGTTTTCCATTTTACTGACTGACTGACGCTAGTCACCAAAATAAAGGTTCGGACTTCCCAGGGTGTGACTAGGTAACTCCATTAGGTTTAACCTAATTTTTATGTTTTTAGTGTAGTCATATTTTAATATGTGTGTATTATATAATCAGAAAAGATGTAT
>NC_022027.1:18093936-18096464 GCF_000317375.1 Microtus ochrogaster
AGAGAGAGAGAGAGAGAGAGAGAGAGAGACAGACAGACAGACAGACAGACAGACAGACAGACCGACAGACATGAAATTTGCATACCAAGCAGCAGAAACAAGGAAATTTTGCCTACTTTAATGAATATTGAAGAAGAAAGCATTTAATTTGGGGACTTATGGTTCAAGAGGGATAGAGTCCATATCCAATAGAGTGGGAAATATGAGAGCAGGCAGGTAGGCATGGGGCTGGAGTAGCTGAGATATTCCAAAAGATCCACAAGTATGACACACAGAGAAAAAGAAAGAGCAACATGACAATAAGAGCTTTTGATACTTCAAAATCAACCCACAGCAAAACACCTTACTTTAACAAACCTCCTAATCATTTCTGTACAATTTCACCAACTAGGGACCAAATATTCAAATATAAGGGCGTATGGGGAGCTGTTCTCAACCAAATCACATTGCCTTTTTTAATAGCCTCATCTAGATTTAATGAAGAACTAGATACTCATCAGTTATGGGGAAGAAGAATTAATGGAGAAGCAGAATAGTTTTTTGTTGGCACTTGGAGTTTCTACTTCTCCACATATCTAATATAAATACAGGGATGTTTTCTTTGGAAAGACAGTGTGGTCTTTATCAGTGTCACAGCGCTTTGTCTGAAATTATTTTGTGCAGTTATTTTCTGCACATTCAAATATATATGATGGTTATGTGGTAGAATGACACATTCTTCCAAATCTGCTAGAACTGTTCTTGGAATTTTTTGCAAAGATCTCAGTTATGTATTTTCTAGTGCCCTAGGTATACCCATCATATATATTTGTTTTATTTGGTAGAACATATTATTCAAACTCAAATTTTATTTTAACATAATTGTTTGCTTGCTTTACTCAAATGTCTATTCTTTTATACTGAGACTTTAAAGTCAAGATTTTACGAGATTTTCATAAATTTATGGACATACAAGACAAGTTTTTTAAATCCTCATTACTTTGAACCCTTATATATGAGTTTTCTAGAAACTAATAATTAAAACCAATCAGTCTTTAAAGAGACGCAGGAAAAGTATGGAAAATACTGTTTTAAATGTATATCTTGGCAGTTTTTATAAGTCCCTCTTAACTCTAAGTCACTTTCTCTATTAAATATAAGTTTAAATCCTGTGTTTCATTTTATCTTTAGTTCAATAACTGTGATCTGAAATTAAAACCCTCTTCTGTTTTATTACCAATTAGAATGTATAGAAAACCAGAAAAAGATCTTTTCAAGAGAACATGTTTATGGCTATTGAACAGCATTTATATGACCCTTTTATGTAGTTTCTAAAGCCCATCTGAGGAGAAAAGCTTGATTATGTGTGGCGGCATAGTATATCTTCTTGGGGAAATAGCTATTCCATTGCCATTCATAGAAGGCAAGATCTATCCTGACCCTACAAGTGAGACTTACTGGGTTAGACATAAAGCACGTGCGCGCACGCGTGTGTGTGTGTGTGTGTGTGTGTGTGTGTGTGTGTGTGTGTGTGAGTGATATGTCTGTGTGTGTATATTGCATGTATTTGTGTTGTGTGTTTGTATGTGTATGGTATGTGTGGCTTATGTATATATGTGTGAGTGAGATAACTGCATCTAAATGAAGGCTAGTAGATGTGTAGAAATAACTTTACAAATAGAAAATAAAGATTTACTCTTGTCTCATTTCTGTTCTATCAAGAAGAAAAGCATGAACCTGACGGTACTGCTGAAAGAGAAAAGATGATTCTGCACAGGACATTAGTGTTCCATGCAATAAAATATAGATGTTATTATCAAAACCATCTTTCCCCAAGATGCTAAATTTTAAAAAGAGTGTAAATAATTGTATGTCTAGTATTATTATAGTACTATTTGTTGTAATGTTTGACTAGTTAAGGATATAAAAGTGAATCACATCAACTACCAGTCGTTCATAAATACTGTTTTTATCTATTTTTTTTTTGTGACAGTCTCACTAAATAGGTAGCCTGGGAGTCTATGTAGCATATACTGACCTTGAACTTGGGCTGACCTTCCTGCTTCTGATTTCTAAGAGTTGAGATTATAAGAATTCACCACCACACCTTGCTAAATTCTGTTGTAATATAAATACAAGTCTTTTATGTCTAGTTTTCTTTTTGCACTTGTTATCCACCCTGTATTGGATTCTGACTGAAACTCAGAGTATGTAATAAGTTCTAAGTATTGTTAAATTTTTGTTTTGGCCATTCATGCATTTATTTTTCTCTAAATTTATTGGGATTAGAACTTTAAAATGGCAAATGCCGTTCTACAGAAGTGATAACACAGCCTTGAGTAGGTCCTTTGGGGACAAGACCAAAGAACATGGAAAATATCTGATTTTCTTTCAAAAAATTCTAAAAAGAAAGGAGATGTACACACCAAAGCATATTCGTTTTGGCTATGAGAAAGTAATTTTAGACTAAACAGTAGGAACTTTTCTTTATTTTATCAGTTTATTTATATTTCCAGTATGTATGACTTTGTTGTGTGGGTCCCATATCT
>NC_022027.1:18096799-18097723 GCF_000317375.1 Microtus ochrogaster
TTTTTTCCTTTTCTCAATAAGAAAAAAAAGAAAGAAAAAAAAAAGAAAAGCACGTTAGTGAGGAATGAGTTTTTTTTATCTTATATTTTCACGTTGCTGTTCATCATGGAATTAAGTCAGGACAGGATCTTAAACAGGGCAAAAGCCTCGAACCAGGAGCTGATTTACAAGCCACGGAGGGTTGCTGCTTACTGGTTTTCTCACCACTGCTTTAATATCTGTTTCTTGTAGAATTCAGGACCCACAGCCCAGTGATGGCCCCACCAAAAGTGTACCTGGCTCTCCCCCATCAATCACTAATTAAGAAGATTCCGCACAATGGGATCTTAAGCCAACAGTTTCTTAATTGAGGATTTCTTCCTTCAGTTAATTTTAGTGTGTCAAGATGATGTAAAACTATTCAGAATAGGAGACAAATACTGAAAATAAAGATATTTAATGTAGCATGCTACCATTTCTGCTGAGACTGCAGATATTACTACAAGCAGCAAACACTGCCATGACCCACAGATGTGAGTATGTTCCTCCTTGACTACAGGTCAGAGAGTTTGGGGGTAATCTTGCTCTCTCAAATCTACAAACAAAAGATCCTGACCTAGGATGTGGATAATTAGTATTTTTAGTATAGAAGTGGATCCTCTCCACTTTGACTAAAGGTCAGAGAATTCAAGTCTAATACTCCTCCCTCAAGGAGCTTGACAGGAGGTTCCAGAGAGTGGCTGACTGCAGGATACTTGGTCTCCTCCTTATATCATGTTAATTAAGTTTGTTGCCTCCCCCTCCCCATTTGGAGTGAAATATATAAGCATGTGGAAAAAAAAAACACAGTATTCTCTGAATTTCCCTCCTCACATTCCTACATTGTAATGTGTACATTCCACCCGGGCTTGACCCTGACAAAACACACACACACACACACACACA